>NC_085138.1:256178090-256303090 GCF_035046485.1 Aedes albopictus | reverse complement strand
AATCAATAAAACCGTAATAAAACCTCAAATGCTGTTATGAGGTTTTAATAGTGGATTTTATAAAGTTCTGACGCTATTTGCCTTCATAAAGCGGGGAATCACAATGTCTAATACGGCTCCCCTTACCTTAGTTCAATTCAAAAGAAGTTTCATGACTGCCCACCCCACCAATAAATCCGGTATGTCAACAAATTTGATTGTGCGAACGCCGTGATTTGCCAGTCTCGATCTACATTGACGACCATAACTGCTCTGCGTTTGAGCAAATTTGTCACAAACCCGGGTTATTTTTAGGTCCCTAGTGCGTTGCCTACTTCAATAACCCCAAAAAAAAAGTGAGTCAAGCTAACTCTTCCCGAAAATATTTGCACTGGTCTCTCGCAGTTGGATCAACAGCTTCATCTTGGAGCCCACAGAGAGAAACACAAACAGCACAATGGACGAACAGGTGTGATGCTTGTGCAATTTGAGAGAAGATAAAAAAAACATCCAAGGCAAATACGTTCCGATGGGTGTATTGAAAGCTTCGAGGCTCTTGTGTTTATAATCTTTTGTGGACACAAAAAGCGGATCATTGCGCTAAAGATAGATCCACACAGTTCTAAAATTGAGTTTGGAGAACATTTGCAGGCTTGCAACAATTTGAACGGAGATTCTTGTCGAGAGATTCACTAGAATCCCGTTGAGATTTTTTTTCTGATGTGTCGCCAATAATTTTACTAGAATTTCTTCGGAAGCTTGACTGGAATCTCATCGAGGAAATACTGCATTTTTTTCAAGAAAATCGTTGAAATCTCTTCGGGAGATTATCTGGAACCTCTGGAGAAATTCTCATAGAAATATTCACCAGAATCTCCTGGAGAGATTCACCAGAATCTCCTGGTGAGATTCACCAGAATCTCCTGGTGAGATTCACCAGAATCTCCTGGTGAGATTCACCAGAATCTCCTGGTGAGATTCACCAGAATCTCCTGGTGAGATTCACCAGAATCTCCTGGTGAGATTCACCAGAATCTCCTGGTGAGATTCACCAGAATCTCCTGGTGAGATTCACCAGAATCTCCTGGTGAGATTCACCAGAATCTCCTGGTGAGATTCACCAGAATCTCCTGGTGAGATTCACCAGAATCTCCTGGTGAGATTCACCAGAATCTCCTGGTGAGATTCACCAGAATCTCCTGGTGAGATTCACCAGAATCTCCTGGAGAGATTCACCAGAATCTCCTGGAGAGATTCACCAGAATCTCCTGGAGAGATTCACCAGAATCTCCTGGAGAGATTCACCAGAATCTCCTGGAGAGATTCACCAGAATCTCCTGGAGAGATTCACCAGAATCTCCTGGAGAGATTCACCAGAATCTCCTGGAGAGATTCACCAGAATCTCCTGGAGAGATTCACCAGAATCTCCTGGAGAGATTCACCAGAATCTCCTGGAGAGATTCACCAGAATCTCCTGGAGAGATTCACCAGAATTTCCTGGAGAGATTCACCAGAATCTCCTTGAGAGATTCACCACAATCTCCTTAAGAGATTCACCACAATTTCCTGGAGAGATTCACCGGAATCTCTTGGGGAGATTCATTTGAATCATTTAAAGAAATTCTCCAAAATCACAAAGAAATTCGTCAGAATCTCTGGGAGAGATTTGTCAGAATCTCTTGGAGAGATTCGTCAGAATCTCTTGGAGAGATTCGTCAGAATCTCTTGGAGAGATTCGTCAGAATCTCTTGGAGAGATTCGTCAGAATCTCTTGGAGAGATTCGTCAGAATCTCTTGGAGAGATTCGTCAGAATCTCTTGGAGAGATTCGTCAGAATCTCTTGGAGAGATTCGTCAGAATCTCCTGGAGAGATTCAACAGAATCTCCTGGAGAGATTCAACAGAATCTCCTGGAGAGATTCACCAGAATCTCCTGGAGAGATTCACCAGAATCTCCTGGAGAGATTCACCAGAATCTCCTGGAGAGATTCACCAGAATCTCCTGGAGAGATTCACCAGAATCTCCTGGAGAGGTTCACCAGAATCTCCTGGAGAGATTTACCAGAATCTCCTGGAGAGATTCACCAGAATCTCCTAGAGAGATTCACCAGAACCTCCTAGAGCATAGGTTCCCAAACTTTTCGGGTGCGCGACCCCCCTTTGCCAGCAGACGTACTTTTCGCGACCCACTATAGAAATTCCCTCATTTGTTGTCTGTTACAGTAAAACATTCAACTGTCGCTCACGACTCCCTGGATGAAGGCCGGCGACCCCCCTGGGGGGTCGCGACCCACAGTTTGGGAAACTATGTCCTAGAGAGATTCACCAGAATCTCCTAGAGAGATTTACCAGAATCTCCTATAGAGATTCACCAGAATCTCCTTAAGAGATTCACCAGAATCTCCTTAAGAGATTCACCAGAAGCTCCTTAAGAGATTCACCAGAATCTCCTGGACAGATTTACCAGAATCTCTTGGAAAGATTCACCAGAATCTCTTGGAAAGATTCACCAGAATCTCTTGGAGAGATTCATCAAAATCTCTTAGAGAGATTCACCAGAATCTCCTGAAGAGATTCACCAGAATCTCCTGAAGAGATTCACCAGAATCTCCTGAAGAGATTCACCAGAATTTCCTGAAGAGATTCGCCAGGATCTCCTGAAGAGATTCGCCAGGATCTCCTGGAGAGACTCGTCAGAATCTCTTGGAGAGATTCTCCGGAATCTCAGGGAGAGATTCTCCGGAATCTCAGGGAGAGATTCTCCGGAATCTCAGGGAGAGATTCTCCGGAATCTCAGGGAGAGATTGTCCGGAATCTCAGGGAGTGATTCTCCGGAATCTCAGGGAGAGATTCTCCGGAATCTCAGGGAGAGATTCTCCGGAATCTCAGGGAGAGATTCTCCGGAATCTCAGGGAGAGATTCTCCGGAATCTCAGGGAGAGATTCGTCAGAATCTCTTGGAGAGATTCTCTGGAATCTCAGGGAGAGATTCTCCGGAATCTCAGGGAGAGATTCTCCGAAATCTCAGGGAGAGATTCTCCGGAATCTCTTGAAGAGATTCTCCGGAATCTCTTTGAGAGATTCTCCGGAATCTCTTGGAGAGATTCTCCGGAATCTCTTGGAGAGATTCTCCGGAATCTCTTGGAGAGATTCTCCGGAATCTCTTGGAGAGTTTCTCCGGAATCTCTTGGAGAGATTCTCCGGAATCTCTTGGAGAGATTCTCCGGAAATGTTGTCAAAATGTTTTAAGATTTGGTATGACTTAGATAATGTCCTTTGCGCTGGTTGGTTGTTTATCAAACCTCTTGTTTACGTTGAATGCATTTGCGATAGTCTCCATGGCGTTCCCGCATTTCCACCGGATCGTTAATTGAACGGAAAGCTTTCCTGGAAGAATTTGCCATTACTTTCTAGCTAGAGGCATGTCCCATCCTATTAGCATCAAAACATTCATCCATTCCATCAACGATCAGGAACACCCAGCCCGCAGGAAACGCATTGCTTCGTTATACCACCACCCTTCTAGGAAGCTCGGAACGCCAGCACTCAACCACTCGAATCCACCCCCAACTTCTACCCCAGCAACAACGAACGCTTGGCAGCACTTCCCACTGCTGTGTCACCCACCACCCCGTTGGATTGACGTTATTGCCGCCAGGCCGATGCGCATGCTCCACTTGTTCGAATAATTACGCTTGCCGGCCAGTATCGCATCTCTTCAAATGAGTATTGGATAAATTTCCACAAAAACAAGCATTCGCATGGCAACAGCGCTGCCGTCATCCTGTTTTCTGGCAATCGCCGTCATAAAAACGAATTTTCATGAATGCTGTCAGTTGCTGTCAGATTGGGGCTTCCTTCTTCTTGGTCGAATCGAACATCCAATCGATCGACAAAATCAATATCTAACTAGCTGAATCGCGAAATTGACTTCATAAAAAATCAGATGCTGTCAGTTACTGTCTTTCTAAACTTTCTTCGTCCTCCATCATCGGATCGAAACATTAAAAATCGAGCACCGATAATGTCAATATTTACGAGCTGTTCCATCATTTGGCGGCGCGCTTTTATCGCTTTTATTGCTCTATTTCGGTTCTCCACGACGATGGAAGACGCTACGCAAACAGGCGTGCACACACACCCTTCAGCTTCAGCAGGGAGAGAGTGAAGTGGGCGAGAGAGACAGAGAGCGAACTGAAGGTTTGTTTATCATCACCACACAGCCAGTCCCTGATGTGTATTCGAGAAACAAAACTGCTACGAAAGGGAAACACCACAAACAACATAATTCGATGCCATTTATGGATGAAGCTGTTCGCATTTGCACTGAAGTGAGTCACATTCGGTGCTGTCAGTTTTTATCTTACTGTTTTGAATTCTTGTTCGCTCTAGCTCTGGCTTGATTGATTAGGTTGCAATTGCACTGAACTAGTTGTCAGAGGAAAGGAACAAGTCTTATTTGTCAATCGACTCGACTTGACTAATTGAGTTGACGCTGTCTGTGCGTATGTATGTGTGTATGTATGTCTGTGCGTGATTACATGCATGTAACATAGTTTTGTTGCTGCAGTTTATCCTTATTGGATAAGTTATGCTTCGCAGACTAAATTTGACTTTAAGTGCAAATTTCCAATGCCAAGAAGTGAAAAGTGAACTGACAGCACGTGTGATGGATTATTTCATTTCCAATTCGCAATCCACCATCCACAATCGAGAAAACCCCGGCGAAAGTTTGACATCGTCACAAATCGCCGCGTGGTGATTGCATTTCGCTACTATCGCACCAACACCACTAGCACCGCCATGCGCAGGCATTACACAAACTGACAGCATTGAGGTGGATTTGCACACACAGAGTGCAATGTAAGTTATGCTGTCAGTTTCAGTCTGTCATGCGGTGGTGACGATGATGACGCTTTCTAATGGTGCAGAGCGTGCGGAGCGGATGCTCTCACCCTCTCGAGTGGCCTATAGCTGGGAAGGGGGCTGTCAGATGGGGAATGGCAGTCGTCGTCGGTAGGAAGGTGGTCTCCGAATGCCAAACGGTGAAAATCGTGCCGGGGCTGCTGTAAGAAATTGTTGCCATTGCAGGTTTTCGAGATTGCCCCCCGTGCTCGCCCCATGCGCCTCTGGGTGGTTGAGTAAGGGTGATGATTGAAGGACAGAATCCAAGAGTGGTGTTTTGAAATCACTTTCGATGCCGATTGGAGGCTGGCTGGCTGGTGGTTGAATACCATGCTTCATAACTTATGGCGCGTTGCATGATTAACGATGCTGGAGGAAAACTTGTCGACAGAACCGGAAAGTGACAGTCGATTGACAGCTGTTGCGTGATGACAGGTTTTGTAGAATCAAGTCATGGTGAGTTGAAATTAGAGGCGTCGATATGCTGTCAGTTGTGGGATTATACAATTTCTCACGTAACAGCGTTATCAGCGGTTCAATCCATGATCAAGAGTTACAACCGGTAGCGTCAAAATATGTAATGTTGACTGATAAATAGTACATTGACAGTCATTGCGTCAAGTCAAAACATTAAGTTATTAATTATATTAAGTGGTTGAAAAGAAAACCAAGATTTCAACCAATGACTATATTGTAGAAATGTTGTGATGTGCTGTCAGTTATTGTTTCATAAGAAATCCGTATTTCTAGGTGACAGTATTTGAAGAAAATGTCTTTGTTAATTATATTCTTTCAAATGCTGTCAGTTCATGTTGCTGAAAACTCTTTCGTACTGATTGCGTTTTGTCTATCTATGATCAATCCATGATTTTACTAGGCAATTTACCTACCTTCAGGGTTACTACTTGTATTACGATGAGCAACTAAGCAGATAAACACTTCGTTTAATTCAAGAAGTGGCAGTAAATTGTCAGTCTTTTAGTAAACTCAAAGCTATCAATACATAAAATAACGATCAATCGTAATTATGAGATGACTTATGACTATTATAACTAACAGCATTTCAGTACTAGACTCGTAGTATTATTGATAATGAAACTGATCATGAAACTGATAATGAACTGATGATTGAAACTGTCGAACAATAGAAAACTGAGGAGTCATTGTGATTCGACGCCAAAATCCCGTAAATAATGGATTATTTGAATTAACTATTCAAGCTCTGTAAATTCTCATATTAAACGTTGACAATTTATGTTGCAAAATTCGCTCTCTTTCAACTGACAGCATTTTTTGCAAATCTGATCCATTATGTCTAACTCACTTTCAATATCGTTCGGAGGTTGGAAGTTACAGAACATTCAGAGCTACGATTTGTTATATGTTTATTCATTCTGGAAGAAACGAACACAAAACGAAAACTGACAGCAAATTGGCATTCCCCATCATACTGATCATTAGCTAATAATACTAATGATGTTAATGTAAAATTAAATGTAGAGGTTCGACTGGGAAGTTGACCAGCCGCTTTTCTTTGACTGAAAGCCGAAATCCCCGAGAATTATGTAAAATTAAAAGTATCAACATGCAGCAAGTTCATATCCCGATATGAACCACTAGCCAAACTGACAGCATCATCCATCAACCTCGATCCATGACCTATCTAAAGTTCAAGCTTTCCTCTAATCTAGCGTTTCGCGTTTCGCCAATCTCCAATTCAACCATTCACACACGCCGCATAGCTTTTGACTATCTCCGCGGTGGACAGCCAGCCTCCTCAAATGAGTCATCCCAACTCGCGCGCAGACGAGAAGACATAAAAACCAGATTTTTAAAACCTCTACCAACAACAACGTAATCGTCGAATTGTGGTGGGCAAGTGGTGTTGCTTGCTAGCTGTTCAATGTGGTCTTGATTCTTTGTATTGCTGCTGTTGCTGCCGTCGTCGGTTAATGGCTGCGCCTACTCAACCCGTTCCTCGCCGCTGCACCAATTACTTCTTCCTCTGTCTCTCTCACAGCAAGCAGAGTATTATGGCAATCCGGCCGTAAAAAAACTTGTTTTCTTCAACCTTACCTGTACAAAATTGCTGCCATTCACATGCATACCTACACACTGCTGTGGCTGTCTGTCTGTCCGTCCTCTCGTCCATGATTCAATCAAAGTCTGTGATTTCCTAACAGTTGTTGAGAGGGTATTGGTGATTGCAGGTCGGGAACTCACTCTCGTGAGTTCCCACTCTCTCCCATTCTCTTCGCAACCATGCTTCCGTCTCTTTCTATCGCGCTTGACGTCACTGAGCCAATCAAAACATGCGGCGAAACACTAAACACACACCTTCCCTCGGTGCGAATAGTATACCGTTAGGCGCCGAGAGTAGTCCGGTGCAAAATGCTGTCAGTTTTTTTTTTGTTATTTTTTTGCTTCGCTTCCGACTAGAGAAAATGTTGCAGCTGCTTCTACTGTGCGAGGATGAAGAGAGAGAGAAGGTGAACAGCTGTCAGTCATAATGTTTATTTGATGGGCCTCCACTCTAACTGAGCTCGGAGTCGGAACAACCCCGGAGGTTCTACGTCAGACGCCACGATATAATAACGGCAGCTATTTTCCTCCGTTGATTGACTGATAATGGAATGGAGTGGAACAACAGACGGCGTCGATGCGGTGGTAAGACACTAATCATTCGCGCAAAATTTGTGCAAAATCGGCGGGAAATTGGAAATTTCACGATGTCGTCGTCACGCAATTCGATGGGAATGTCGTCATTTCATCAGCTGAACCAGTGAAAAGGGCGTAAGGGTTTCTCTTGTATCAATTATTATAACTAAACCATTCTAAGATTAAAACCCGGTACAAACTGACGAATCTGGATAGAAACATTTGTAGGGTTCCAGTGGTTGTTATTCACCTGTTAGACCATTTCCACTTGTTACGCTACAATTCGCAACTCGTGCTGTCAAAGTTTCCCGTGCTTCCTAATTGATTGCTTCAAATGGTTTGCAATTGATAGTGACTAACGGTTTGTCGATACGACGGACAGGTTCGCCGTCTCGCCCGTTCTAGAATTTTATGCGCGACCGATTGCCGTGCCGTCGGAAGTCAAGCTATGAATTTGAATGAGAAATAGTCAGGCATCGGTCGTCAGTGGGCATTGTTTCAAAGGTCGATGGCAATTTTTTAGCTAGTAAACAATCAAGGTGAATAACAATTAAAAAAAAGGTTTGCCTCCAGCAGGTAAGCTCAAACTATGCAGAAACAATTCGGAGTGGACGGTATTACAAATGCAAATTCCTGCAGAAATTCTTGAAAATACCTTTGTAAAATCCTTTCCAAAAATCCTGAGAGAATTCCTAGAGCATTCCTACGAAAATTCCTGGAGGAATTCCTAGTGGAATCCTCAGAAGAATTCTTCGTGGAATGCTTAGAAGAATTCCTGATGGAATTCCTGGAGGAATTCCTGATGAAATCCCTAGAAGAATTCCTGGTGGAAGCTCTGGAGGAATTCCTGGTGGAATCCCTGTAAGAATTCCTGGTAGAATCCCTCCTGCTGGAATCCCTGGAGGAATTCCTGGTGGAATCCCAGGAGAAATTCCTGGTGGAATTCCTGGAGGAATTCCTGGTGGAGTCCCTAGAGGAATTCCTGGTGGAATCCCTGGAGGAATCCCTGTAGAATTCCTGGAGGAATTCCTGGTGGAGTCCCTGGAAAATTCCTGGTGGAATCCCTGAAGAATACCTGGTGAAATCTCTGGAGAATTCCTGGTTGAATCCCTGGAGGAATTCCTGGTGGAATCCCTGGAAGAATTCCTGGTTGAATCTCTAGAGGAATCCCTGCAGGAATTCCTGGTGGAATTCCCGGTGGAATCCCTGGAAGAATTCCTGGTGGAATCCCTGGAGGAATTCCAAGTGGAATCCCTGGAGGAATTCCTGGTGGAATCCCTGGAGGAATTCTTGGTGGAATCGGTGGAGGAATTCCTGGTGGAATCCCTGGAGGAATTCCTGGTGGAATCCCTGGAGGAATTCCTGGTGGAATCCCTGGAGGAATTCCTGGTGGAATCCCTGGAGGAATTCCTGGTGGAATCCCTGGAGGAATTTCTGGTGGAATCCCTGGAGGAATTCCTGGTGGAATCCCTGGAGGAATTCCTGGTGGAATCCCTGGAGGAATTCCTGGTGGAATCCCTGGAGGAATCCCTGGAGGAATTCCTGGTGGAATCCCTGGAGGAATTCCTGGTGGAATCCCTGGAGGAATTCCTGGTGGAATCCCTGGAGGAATTCCTGGTGGAATCCCTGGAGGAATTCCTGGTGGAATCCCTGGAGGAATTCCTGGTGCAATCCCTGGAGGAATTCCTTGTGGAATCCCTTGATGAATTTTTGCTGGAAATTCTAGAGGAACTCCTGGTGGAATCACTGGAGGAATTCCTTGTGGAATGTCTGGAGGAATTCCTTGTGGAATTCCTGAAGAATTCTTTGTGAAATCCCTGGAGGAATTCCTGGTGGAATCTCTGAAAGAAATTCCTGGTGGAATCCCTGGTAGAATTTGTGGTGAAATCCCTGAAAGAATTTCTGGTGGAATCCTTGGAGAAATTCCTGGTGAAATCCCTGGAGGAAATCCTTGTGGAATCCTTGGAGGAATTCCTTGTGGAATCTCTGGAGGAATACCTTGTGGAATCTCTAGAGGAATTCCTTTGGAATTCCTGAAGAATTCTTTGTGGAATCCCTAGAGGAATTCCTGGTGGAATTCCTGGACGAATTCATGGTGGAATCCCTGAAGGAATTCCTGGTGAAATCCCTGGAGGAATCTCTAAAGGAATTCCTGGTGGAATCCCCGGAGGATCCTCCAGGGATTCGAATCCCTGAATGAATTCCTGGTGGAATCCCTGAACGAATTCCTGGTGGAATCCCTGAACGAATTCCTGGTGGAATCCCTGAAGGAATTCCTGGTGGAATCCCTGAAGGAATTCCTGGTGGAATCCCTGAAGGAATTCCTGGTGGAATCCCTGGAAGAATTCCTGGTGGAATCCCTGAAGGAATTCCTGGTGGAATCCCTGAACGAATTCCTGGTGGAATCCCTGAACGAATTCCTGGTGAAATCCCTGAACGAATTCCTGGTGGAATCCCTGAACGAATTCCTGGTGGAATCCCTGAAGGAATTCCTGGTGGAATCCCTGAAGGAATTCCTGGTGGAATCCCTGAAGGAATTCCTGGTGGAATCCCTGAAGGAATTCCTGGTGGAATCCCTGAAGGAATTCCTGGTGGAATCCCTGAAGGAATTCCTGGTGGAATCCCTGAAGGAATTCCTGGTGGAATCCCTGAAGGAATTCCTGGTGGAATCCCTGAAGGAATTCCTGGTGGAATCCCTGAAGGAATTCCTAGTGGAATCCCTGAACGAATTCCTGGTGGAATCCCTGAACGAATTCCTGGTGGAATCCCTGAACGAATTCCTGGTGGAATCCCTGAAGGAATTCCTGGTGGAATCCCTGAAGGAATTCCTGGTGGAATCCCTGAAGGAAATCCTGGTGGAATCCCTGAAGGAATTCCTGGTGGAATCCCTGAAGGAATTCCTGGTGGAATCCCTGAAGGAATTCCTGGTGGAATCCCTGGAAGAATTCCTGGTGGAATCCCTGGAGGAATTCCTGGTGGAATCCCTGGAGGAATTCCTGGTGGAATCCCTGGAGGAATTCCTGGTGGAATCCCTGGAGGAATTCCTGGTGGAATCCCTGGAGGAATTCCTGGTGGAATCCCTGGAGGAATTCCTGGTGGAATCCCTGGAGGAATTCCTGGTGGAATCCCTGAAGGAATTCCTGGTGGAATCCCTAAAGGAATTCCTGGTGGAATCCCTGAAAGAATTCCTGGTGGAATCCCTGAAAGAATTCCTGGTGGAATCCCTGAAAGAATTCCTGGTAGAATCCCTGAAGGTATTCCTGCTGGAATCCCTGAAGGAATTCCTGGTGGAATCCCTGAAAGAATTCCTGGTGGAATCTCTGAAAGAATTCCTGGTGGAATCCCTGAAAGAATTCCTGGTGGAATCCCTGAAAGAATTCCTGGTGGAATCCCTGAAAGAATTCCTGGTAGAATCCCTGAAGGTATTCCTGCTGGAATCCCTGATGGAATTCCTGGTGGAATCCCTGGAGGAATCCCTTGTGGAACTCCTGGTAGAATCCCTGGAGGAACCCCTCGTGGAATCCCTGAAGGAACTCCTGGTGGAATCCCTGGAGAAATTCCTGGTGGAATCCTTAGAGAAATTACTGGTGAAATCCCTGGAAGAATTCCTGGTGGAAATTCTGGAAGTATTCCTAGTGGATTCCCTGAAGGAATTACTAGTGGAATCCCTGAAGGAATTTCTGGTGGAATCCCTGAATGAATTCCTGGTGGAATCCCTGGAGGAATTCACGATGGAATTCCTGGTGGAATTCCATCAATCCCTGGAGGAATTCCAGGTGGAATCCATGGAAGAATTCCGGGTGGAACCTCTGTAGGAATTACAGGTGGAATCCCTGGAAGAATTCCAGGTGGAATCCCTAGAGAAATTTCAGATGGAATCCCTAGAAGAATTCCAGGTAGAATCTCTGGAGGAATTCCAGGTGGAATCCCTGGAGGAATTCCAGGTGGAATCCCTGGAGAAATTCCAGGTGGAATCCCTGGAGGAATTCTAGGTGGAATTCCTGGAGGAATTCCAAATGGAATCCCTGGAAAATACCAAGCGGAATCCCTGGAGGAATTCCTGGTGGAATCTCTGAGGGTATTTCTTGTGGAATCCCTTGTGGAATTCCTGGTGAAATTCATTGTGGAATCTCTTATGGAATCCCTGGAGGAATTCCTTGTGGAATCCCGGAGGAAATTCTTGTGGGATCCCTGGAGGAATTCCTGGTGGAACCCCCTGGTGGAATCCCTTGATGAATTCTTGTTGGAAATCCAAGAGGAACTTCTGCTGGAATCCTTGGAGGAATTTTTGATGGAAGAGTTACTCAGTATTTGATTCTCATTTTCAAATAAAGATGTAAGTTTTAAAGTGGTTGTCCTAAATAAAATTTGTAATAATGGTAGTCATGTTAAAGCCTCCAGTAAATTAAGCACAAAAAATTAAGTCCTTGTTGGCATAATACAACTCAATTCGTTTGTATCTATCGTATTACGGATCATTTTTCTCGTACATGCGTATGTTAATGCATTCCGTATCGATTCGATGAGATATGCGACCCCGGTAGAATTCCGGATAAGCAAACGCTAGTTAATAGCCTGTGTCTACAAGATCCAATCAGCATTCCATAAGAACCCTGCCTACACGGTCGCCTTCCTGTGCAGCCCCCAAAGTCACGATTTTCCCTCTACTAACTGACGTGAATCGAAATCCAAGTACTGCCGCCGCAAATCCCAACGGAACACCATGCCGGTTGGCTCTCATCAACCGACACAATCAATATTTACCAACACATTTCTTCTTGGGTTCTTGGGTGGCTCCGACGAAAAAGAAATCAGAACCGACGACATCGAAGAATTTGCTGTGAATGCTCGCAAATATGAATTCCATCCGCAAACTTCATCGACTCCTCAAACGGTTGATGTTTTCCCGTGCTGCGCTGTGTGGTGGCGCTATTTACTACTAGACTGACGAGATATTTCCAAATTCCGGTCACGTACCTACCTAGCTAGACCCGCACGACGAGCTCCTCTCTCGAAATCGAAGCGAAGCGGGAGCCTTTTGGTTCCGTTTTGCATGCCCCCCCCCCGGAGGCTTTGAGCTTCACTAAAGTAAGTATGTGTCAACGGTCCGGTACGGAATGGGACCGTTTGTCGAATCGGTAAATCGATGAAGTGTTCTCTAGAAATTAGGTTTTCACTGTCAGTACTATGTAGGGATGCAAATAAGGATTAGACACGTGTCACATTTCCTGTCTTTTGTTTGTCGTACAACATCGTCACCTAGATTGTTTGTAGCGTTAGTATTTCCGAGTTGGGCAGAATTCTGTCAAAGTTTGGCAATTTTGGTTTTATTATGGTTTTATAACTGATTTAAAACCAAAAATAAGCGGTTTAAACCGTTACAAAACCAAGATTGTGCTTATGGTTTCAACATGATTTTGGTTTTATTGAGGTTTTAAGATTTATGAAAACCATAAATAAGTAATTAATAATTTGTGTGTGATAATTTTGGACGACTTCTCCAATGAAATAATATGAATTTGTTCTTTGTTCTGTTGAATGGTTGAAGGATAAAAACACGTCCAAAACCCCTTATATAAAACTCAAAACTAGTGTTTCCTTCGACAATAACCGCAAGATACAAATCCCGTGTTGGTGGCGCCCGGTGATGGACCATCTTCTCGTCTTATCTCGAGCAGCAAATGTGTGTGTGTGTGTATCGCGATCTCTGTTATTTACTTTTGTGACAATGACGCGACGAAGGCTTCTTTCCACCCAACAACATCGCCTTTGTAGCTTAAAAGCTATGATCCAATCTTGACTTTTAGCAAGACCTATCCAGAGTTGCACCGCACCAGTGATGGCAGAAATGGCTGCCGCTATCCAGAAGTTTTGGAAATGTTTGGTGAAATCGGTAAATTTGCCAACAACTCTGTTTTGTTTATTTATTTTCTGAACTTGTGAAGATGTGACGCCTAAAATCAGTTTCAATCGGATTCGTCCGGCGGCACACCTGTTATCGGCACACGGGATCATGATAAGTCCCGTGGGGTTGTTGTCCTAAGATATGGAACTTGTTCGGTTTGGTTCTTTTGGGTTTCTGGTTTGATCACGTTCGTTGACATGGATTCTTAAAATATATTGCAAGTTGATGAAAACATTGTTTGAAAGTATGACTAATGCTAGTCATATGTATTTATTGATTTTGAAGATCTTGCGATGCTTATGTCATCTTTTCATTTCATTTCATAATAATTTCATTTCATTTCATTCATAATGATTCTTTAGTGACTACGTAGTTTGAACAAGTTATCAGTATAACAAGCCGACTCCAACGGAACTCGCACTTTGCGTATTAAAGATGTAGATTGGTGAGCTTGTTCCATTTGATTATAGCACAAAAACTTATCATTAGACAATTAATATCTTCTAATTTAATGTTAAAGGGATCATCTTCCAAGTGATGATATGATGATGATATTGTTCTACCATCTATTGTAGCAAGGCACCTGCCTATAGCACTGGAATAATCTGAAAAGCGATTTGATCAAGATTGTGCTGTTGTTAGTGGTCAGTCATTCTCCTGTATGAAGGGCCAAAAAGGGTTGTGCGGACCCGCAAGCAGAGACACCTGCGCGAAACCCGCGTCAGGGGAAAAGAATCTCCTTCCAGAAGAAAGTTCTCACGAACAACTGCAAAATCAAGCCTTCGATTGACAGAATACTCCCAATAGATGGGGTCGAAGAGCCCGCCCTCAATCCACGAAAGGGATCATCTTCCAAGTAAAGATAAAATCTGAAGGCTGCCAAAGCTTTAAAATGCATATCAGAAGTGAATTGAAGGCAAACAATCTAAAAAACTAGCTGGCTTCTACTTTGTTTGATGCTATATAACATCATCCCTAAGGGGCTGTTCATAAACCACGTAGACCAAAATTTGGCAATCTCAGACCCCCCCCTCCCCCCTCGTAGACTTTTGTCCATACAAAAAATTTGAAATTTGTATGGAGCGTAGACTTTGGCCAGACCCCCCCCTCCCCCCAAAAAGTCTACGTGGTTTATGAACGGCCCCTAAAGTGTGTCAATTTGAAACGATGAGCGGAATAATAAGTGTTTTTTATTCATCGAAAAATTCATACAGTAAAACAGCGAGCTAATTGCTTACTTACTAAATTGCTCAGTGAATTAAACAATGTACTTAACGTCTTACAAGCTAAACGAAGCACTGAACATTGCTTAGTTAGGTTACCAAACAAATACAATTGAATAACCAATCAAAGTCATCACGAGACTTTGATCGGTTATTGAATTGTATGTGTTTTTCTATCCTGCTGCTGACTTTGAAGTATTTTGGATTCGAAGGTATCATCTTGAGTATACTGGTCACCGTTCTTGAACTCTGTCCATTTTCCATGCATGATTTTAAAACCTACCTAGAACTTCATAAAACAGCAGCCACTTTGAGTTTTGGGTAAACATCTTGGGTTTTATGATCTTCACTTTTGAACTCTGGATAATATCTTATATACCCATAACATTCGCCATCTAGGATTTTTGACTATAATCTTCGATATTTTTGTATCTGGACATCTTCCTCATATCAAATATATTTATTTAGCTTGATTTTGGAACCTAAAATTCACTAAACGGCCTCCATCTTGAATTTTGGGCCGCCATCTTTGATTTTACGCCGCCATAATGAATATTTAAATCACCTTTTTTGAATTCCGGACATCTTCCCCATACCAAATATACCCTTATAGCATAGCATGGTTTTAGAGCCTGGATCTCATTAAAACTGCTGCCATATTGAATTTTGAACCGCCATCTTGAATGTTTTGATCGTTTGGACTCTGGACATCTTTTTCATACCAAACATGTTCATTTTGCCTGGTTTTTTAGCCAAAGCACATCAAAACAACCGCCATTTTGTATTTCGGGCTGCCTTATAGTATATTAGACCACCATCTTGGATATTTTTATCGCCAATTTTGAACTTCGAACATCTTCCCCATTTCAAATATACCCCCATACAGTAGACGTTCGGTCGGTGCAAACGGTTTAACTGCAATGCTTTTTAACTGCAAGTCCGGTAAGTGCAACAAATTTGCAGTTATCGCGCCGACAAACGTCAAAATGGTGCGCCATGTTAGCCCAAATAAACAGTCGGATCACGTTCACGGTTATTTATTGACGTTTGACAACTTGTTGACATCTATCAGTCGTTGCAGTTACCGAATTTCGTTCGCTAAGTAAAACGTAAACATGTTGCAGTTATCGAACGTCTACTGTATTGCATAATTTTAGAGTCTAAAATTCATGGAAATAGCCGCCACCTTGAATTTCTGGCCGCCATCTTGAATTTTAGGCTGCAATCTTGGATGTTAGACCGCCATCCTGGATATTTTGATCGCTTTTTTTGGATTTCGCACATTTTCTCCATATCAAATATACCCATAGCACCGTAAACTCATCAAAACAACCGCAATTTTCAATTTTGGGTCGCCATGCTGGATTTCAGAAATCATTTCCATACAAATATATCCATATTTGCATAATTTTGTAGTCTAAAACTCATTAAACCAGCTATCATTTTGAATTTTGGATCACCATCTTGGATATCCCAAGTAACAATGAATGCTGAACAGTGAGAGTATTGGCTGAACATTGGCTGGTTAATGGTGTCAGTGACTGTTCAGATTTGAATACATGGATAGCTGAACATCAAGTTGAATGGAATATTATTCATCTGTGTAAACAGCTTTAAAACAGGCACCAGCATGCATAATAAATCATCTGTTCTTCAACCTTCAATCAAATGATTTGTGACAGCTGACTCAAACAATGTTTTCGTAGAATCCACATAGCTTCTTCAGTCTTAATACAGGCCTAGTTCAACTCATGTTCATGATATTTCAGACACAACAGGTATTGCTTTCATTTTCGAGGATGAGTATACAATTGTGTGTGGTGTAGGTGCTAAAGTGAGTGACTATATTTCAGGAGGTCTGAGTTCAATTTCCAGTTTTCCCATAGGTTAATTTATACATTTATAAACATCTCTTCTGGAAATAGAAAGCCGTAAATGGTAAACAATGCTTACGAAAGTGTTTTTTTTTTATTTTAAACCAAAATAAATAACATTCATTTAGTATGATGGCGCATACTAATCCTTAAATCAGCTTTTCAATGAATTCCAAAACAGATAAAGGTTGGATAAAATCACCATAATTAGATGTTTAGGAGCTGAATACAGGATTGTACCTCTTGTGCTCAGCTTTTGTTCAAATAAGGGCTGCTATGAAATAGCTGAAAAAACGTTTTTACAGCATCAAATTGTTACCTGGGGTTTCAATCGCCAGTTTTGGACTCCGGGCATCTTTCCCACCAGAAATATACCAATATTGCATTGTTTTATGGGCCCATATAGCCGAGGCGGTAAACGCACGGGTATTCAGCATGACCATGCTGAGGGTGACGGGTTCGATTCCCGGTCGGTCCAGGATCTTTTCGTAAAGGAAATTTCCTTGACTTCCTTGGGCATAAAGTATCTTCGTGCCTGCCACACGATATACACATGCAAAATGGTCATTGGCAGAGGAAGCTCTCAGTTAATAACTGTGGAAGTGCTCATAGAACACTAAGCTGAGAAGCAGGCTTTGTCCCAGTGAGGACGTTACGCCAAGAAGAGGAGAGGAGGAGCATTGTTTTAGATCCAAAAACTCCATAAAATAGCATCCATCGTGAATTTCGGACTACCATCTTGGGTTTTAGGTCTTACCTTACCTTACCGGTCAGGCTAATGCCTGGGTGGCCTCTGCTGTACATAGTAGCCGCCTCCATTCCACTCGGTCCATGGCTGTTTGTCTCCAGTTCCGCACTCTGCGTAGGGTCCGCAGATCGTCCTCCACTTGGTCGACCCACCTAGCTCACTGCGCTCCACGTCTTCTTGTACCGGTCGGATGACTCTCGAGAACCATTTTAGTCGGGTTGCTATCCGACATCCTGATGACGTGACCCGCCCACCGTAGCCTCCCGATTTTCGAGGTATGGACGATGGTTGGTTCTCTCAGCAGCTGATGCAGCTCGTGGTTCATTCGCCTTCTCCAAGTCCCGTCTTCCATCTGCACTCCGCCGTAGATGGTACGCAACACCTTCCGTTCGAAAACTCCAAGGGCGCGTTGGTCCTCTGCACGTAGGGTCCATGTTTCGTGCCCATAGAGGACGGCCGATCTAATCAGCGTTTTGTAGATGGTTAACTTCGTGTTACGGCGAACTTTATTCGATCGTAGAGTTCTGCGGATTCCAAAGTAAGAACGATTTCCTGCCACAATGCGCCTCTGAATTTCTCTGCTGGTGTCGTTGTCGGCGGTCACCAGTGAGCCCAAGTACACGAATTCTTTAACCGCCTCGATTTCATCACCGTCGATACGAATTCGGGGTGGCGGGCGCGGTGATTCCTCCCTGGAGCCCTTTGCCATCATGTACTTTGTCTTCGACACATTGATGACAAATCCGATTCGCCTGGCTTCACTCTTTAGTCTGATGTACGTTTCCGCCATCGTCTCAAATTTACGAGCAATAATATCAATATCATCGGCGAAACCAAGCAGCTGAACGGACTTCGTGAAAATCGTCCCACTCGTGTTTATCCCCGCTCTTCGTATTACACCCTCCAAAGCAATGTTGAACAGCAAGCACGAAAGACCATCACCTTGCCGTAACCCTCTGCGAGATTCGAAGGGACTCGAGAGTGTCCCTGATACTCGAACTACGCACATCACTCGATCCATCATCGCCTTGATAAACCGTATCAGTTTATCCGGGAATCCGTATTCGTGCATAATCTGCCATAGCTGTTCTCGATCGATTGTATCATACGCCGATTTGAAATCGATGAACAAGTGATGTGTGGGCACGTTGTATTCACGGTATTTGTGCAACACCTGGCGGATGGCGAACATCTGGTTCGTTGTAGCGCGTTCACCCATAAATCCAGCCTGATATTGCCCCACGAACTCTCTTGCAATCGGTGATAGACGGGGGCATAAAATTTGAGAGACTATCGTGTAGGCAGCGCTCAGTAGTGTGATCGCGCAGGGGGGGGGGGGTGGTTTAGGTCGCCATCTTTAATTTTGTGCCGACATCGTTGATATTCTGAACTCCGCACAATATTCGTCAACCATGCTTAAGGTTACGAAAACGGCGCAATGTGATGTGTCACATGATAGGATTCCTGGAGCGACTGGGTCTCCAAACCATCAATGGTTTTGCCATTTAACTCTCTCTCTCTCTCTCTCTCTCTCTCTCTCTCTCTCTTCTTGGCGTAACGTCCTCACTGGGACAAAGCCTGCTTCTCAGCTTAGTGTTCTATGAGCACTTCCACAGTTATTAACTGAGAGCTTCCTCTGCCAATGACCCTTTTGCATGTGTATATCGTGTGGCAGGCACGAAGATATTCTATGCCCAAGGAAGTCAAGGAAATTTCCTTTACGAGAAGATCCTGGACCGACCGGGAATCGAACCCGTCACCCTCAGTATGGTCATGCTGAATACCCGTGCGTTTACCGCCTCGGCTATATGGGCCCTGCCATTTAACTATGTTGTTTAAATTGCAAGAAATGGAACAAACAACAATACAGTTACTCAAAATTTTGCTCAAACAGCATGAAATTATGCAAGGAATCATATCCACGCATTTTGCATCATTTCATTGCAGAAACGGAGAACTAAACCTTCTTACCATACAAAAATTCATCTGATTACTACAAATCTAGTACCTCACGGATTGTCTTCTAAAGGTTTTCAAAATAACATCCCCAGATAATTACCTCTTTATGGCTAGTTTCCACTTCGTACGTACTGTGCAAAAAGATAGGAAAAGTAATGATCAAGTAATGATTCCGCTTCAAAATTACTTGAGCGGTTCGCAGATGGCAAGTAAGGATAAAAGTGTAACACTCATAACGCCTCCCGTGCGAATCAAATGGAGCTGTCACTTTTCCTTGCGGAAAAATTGTCCGCGCTATTATTTCGTAAGGAAAAGTAACGTTTCTCCCCATACTGGATCAGTTGTCAAAATTACTTGCGGAAAAAGAGGGAATTTTACTTGAGCGCTCTACTTGGCAACACGAAACTTAGCTTTAAATGTAAATCGATCATTGTTGCCATCTGAAGACAGAACTCCGAAACGTGAATGTCCGTCCAACCCAGTGACATACATCCATCTCGTTCTGATGACTCATCTTCATCCAAATTCAAACTGAAGACGGTGGACACAGATGCGACTGCAACAAACGCCCACTTTGTCGCTCCGCTGGCGCTGTCGACTGGCTGAAATTCAAACAAAAAAAGCCGACTCACCCGTCCGAACCGTTTCGACTTACCAGAGAAAAAAAAAATCCATCCATTTCCGATTGCATGACCTAATCCGATGACATTGCAACTGACCGTAGTAGAGTCAGAGCTTGTCGGGCAGGCAGGTAGCGGCTAATCATAAAGTCGTAAATTTCATCACCGAAGCGGTTTCGATCGCAGTACGAGAATGGTAGATTGTTGCGTGTCCCCCTGTAGGTACCTTGACTTCCTTTACACGTGAGACGCGACGTATGTCATCAACGTGAACGGGTCAGGTCTTTTGCAATCACGCTTCGTTGCATTCGACTCTCGCTGGCTTGGACTTCGAGCTTGGGCGTGTGCAACTTCCTGACAAATCCAAAACAGAAGACTCCGAAAACTTCGCCGAAATAGAGATCGATTCAGGTTGGATGGCCCTATACTGACTGGTTGATGCCGTCGGTTATCCGACGATATCGACGAGGCGCGCAATTTTTGAACCTCTTTGTGGTAGGGGTCGCCACGGGTCAGCATCGCTTGAGCGCGGTTTGGGCTGCGTGTGGATAATGGTAATTTCCCGTTCATTCGCTCGCCCGGTTGCCGATTATCGTAATCACCATCATCATCGTCGTCGTAGTGTTTACATTACGTGAGACTTTCTTGGCGAGCGGCCTTGTTCGTCATAAATAATACGGCGCGATGATGGCGCGAGGTTGTTCGGTCAGTTCAGTATGGTTTCCTCTAATGCTACTCTGTCGATGTGTCTTCTATTACGGAACACTACCGAGAGGCACGAGTTTAGGAGGCGAACGACTTTGGGTCATATCTACGGCCTAATTCGGCTTGATTTATTTTAATCAGCTTTCTACTTATTGCTGTGCGTGCTGCAAATGTACGGCTAGATCTGATGACCTTGCGGCTTTGAAGGATACAACTCGCAACATACTTTGACTTGGTTCTAGTTTTTGGAAGATGAAGTGGCGCGGTTAAATTACCAACGACATTATTCAGAATACATAACCTCATAGCTACGAAACATCTGCTAGGATCTTCAACTTTTTGTATTACACCCCAACTAGAACGGAACCTGCTTGGCCTCTCTATGAGCAGTCGTTCAGCAGACCCAAATTAGTCCTGACAGAACCGGCTGTCGAACCCAGACACCTATAGTCACGGCCTTTGACGCTATTACCAACTATGCCAAAGAAGACTCCCACCAAACCGACAATGGCTACCATAGGCACCGGCAGTTTCCAGAGAGCGCGTCTTGGTTGTTGGTTGGCTCGTTTGTCCCGCGTCTGTTGTCGTAGATAAGTGGAGATTATTTTTAGAGGCAACTGTTGATTCTTCACAAGTGATAACGAGTGTCGTGGTGATCATTTCCGCCACCGACCATCCACCATCGCATCGCGCATCTGTGGACGAACGGACGGACGTGCGGACGGTTGTAAATCTGGCAGTAAAATTGGGATACAATTGCTGACGTTCACGTTGCCCTCTCCTTGTCATGCTGGCTGAGATAGGTGGAGGTGGTAAAATAACGAACAGCACGTGCTGAGTTTTTTTTTCTTTTCGGAGAAGTTTGGAAGTCAGAAATGGTTAAACACGCGATTATCTGAAATTGTAAATATTCTTATTTACTGCACTTTGAAGGTTATCCAAGGGATCGTACATCTAAGGATATCTAAAAGATCGTACATCTATGAGGCTCTATGGTTCGTCACAAGCGTCAAATATTCAACAAGTATTTCGACAATATCACCATTTCAACCAACAATATTTATAGTCTGCGATTTCAAAAAAAAAACAAACCAGGATATGATTCTTTACTTTCAAGCACCCATATAGCCGAAGCGATGAACGCTCGAGTATTCAACACGAACATGCTGATTTTAACGAGTTAGATTCCCGACCGGTCCAGGAACTTTTCGTAAAGGAAATATCCATTGACTGCTTTGGGCATGGAGTGTATTCATGCCAGTCACACGATATACGTAAGTAAAATGTTCATTGACAGAGGAGGCTCTCAGTTAATAACTGTGGAAGTGCTCATAAAACACTGCATAAAGCTGAGAAGTATACCTTGTCCCAGTTGAAACGTTGCGCCAAGGAGAATCTTCAATTATAGGTCTCGTCAGGGTTCCTTAAAAAACCTAAACTGATAAATCAGTTCGTTTGGGTAGTAAACTACATGTGATTGAACAATATCATGCAAGATGGTTTTCCGGCGAGACTAATTAGGCTAATACTTACAACTCTAGGTGAATTCAAATTATGTTTTCGGATCGCAGACGTATTGTCTACATCTCAACCCAAGAGATCTTCATGACCAATTTTATAGAACTTGCAATAAAACTGATTTATACATCAAAACCTCTTGGTTACCTCTTTAAGAGCATCTTCCAGCTAAATGGACCGCTCTCGGAGAGGTTTTGCAAACCACATTAAGAGTAGCAATAAAACTGTTTTAAAACCTAGTTTAAATTTTTTCCATTCTCGAAAAGTGGTTATGATGATTGTTGTTTTTTTCCACAAAAACTCTGACAGCTCAAGATGCAGAAAAGCTTCTTAGATGGCACGTAAAGTTCAGGAGCAGGCATCATTCGCAATTAGAAAGCGATCATTTCAAAGCAATATTTTAGTAGCTATTGTGTTGTTAGGCTTATGCGCATTCAATTTTACCGTGAATATTGGAGTTGCAGAAACATAAAATTAATGCGCTTCGAAAATGGTGAAAATTATCATCTTGGAAAGAAATAAATCAATTTGTTTATTGAGTTAAACTATTCCGAATCACAAGCAAACTCAGCTGAGATAGTTTATTTATGTGAGCATGTTATAGAAATGGCGGCAAACTATCAATTCATTACTTATTTGAGCAAAATTAATTATTTTCCATTCACGTCGATTAATTCTTCAATATGGCGACAACATAATTAGCAAAAATAAAACGAAAGCAAGTTTACTTTTATGATGATCACAATAAACCTAGTATCTGCTTTTCGGCCAACAGATGTCCTCACTAATCGAACAGATCGCCATCTGTTGAGAGTTTGAACAGTTTTATTGTGGTAATAATGAATACCAGAAGGTTTAAATATTGGAGAGTTTCGTTTACTCTTAAAATATGGCTTTATGGATATCTTCAAGTATACTATAAAACATTTCATCAATGGTTTTCATAAAACTGTCATAAAAATGTGAGTTGTTATTATTGCTGTTATAAAACCCAAATAAAAATCAAACAAAACCAATCAGCAATGGAATTGTTACTTGGGAAGTGACCGTAGATGGGTTAACTCAAGTAACAATTTATATTTCGTTTATTTTTTTCATAAAAACTTTGTCAAATTATCGCTTGTTCCTATTGGTTTTATGATAAATTCCACCAAAATCTTTAACGGTTTTTTTTTATTATTATATTTTTGTAAGTATATTTTAAGCACTCCACACATTTTTTTTATACAAAAACATCTGACCAACCCTTACTAGAATGAATCTCGAGTGACGTTTTTAGTCAAATGTGTAATAAAACTTTTTTGAAATATTGCTGAAAAAAAATCATGACAGACTTCCTGAAAGAAGGTCCTACGGAAATTTTCAGTAGTATTTGTAACAGAAGGTATACCTCGATTTAGTGGACCCTCGATTATATATACCCAGTTTGTATTATGATGACTTATAATGCAGGGGTTTTCAGCCTTTTGACACGCAGAGCACTTAAAATCAATGAATTGTTTTGTGGAGTTGCCATAATAGCGCCAATACATCATATAGTTTTATATATTTACCTCAGTCTTATACTTCCCTTTCTGACTTCATTTATTATAAATATCTCTTGCTTTGTCGATGATCATGATGAGCGGAGTATATAGGGCGATTCTCTGGCGATATTTTCACAGATCCCTTAGCAATGACAACCTTCTTGACGGATGCATGCAAGTATTAGATGCCTAATACTATCTTGGCGTGTACTCAGCTATTTGAATCCTAAAATTTGTAGCAAACTCCAACAAAAGTTCATTGTTATGCTTCGGAAGATTACTGATAAGATGTCTGATAAATAATTCCATTGCTGTGATGGTAAAATCAGAGCTAGTTAGTCAAGGTTCTCGATTTCAGTATCACTTCACTGGTGCATTCCCATGAATGAATTCTTGGAGTAATCTCTCAAGGAACCGCTTGAGCAATTCCTGAAGGAACTGCTGGAACAATGTCTAACAGAATCCATGGAACAACTTTTGGAGAAATCCCTGCTGACATTTCTGAAGTAATTCTAGGAATATTGAAGAAGTACCTAAAGATGTTTCTAAAAGTATCGCTGAGAAAACTTCAGAAAAAGTAAAAAGACTGTAGAAAATTCTACATGAATTCCTGAAAACTGGAATATTTTAAGTATCCATCTGAAGAAAATCCAGAAGAAATACGTGAAGAAACACCTGGATACCCCTGGTGGAATACGTAACATAACCTCTTGAGATATTTTTGAAAAAAAAAATCCTGGAGAAATCCCCAAATAAACATCCTAAACCATTTTTTTATGAATTCCTGGAGGAATCCGTAGAGAAATTTCTTGAGGTATGCTTGGGGGAAATCCTGCAGGAATTTCCGAAAAAATACATAAAAGAATACCCGGCCGAATTTCTGATGAATTCTTTGTGTGAATTTCTGTAGGAGTCTCTGCAAGAATATCTTCCAGCCTTTCCATAAGAATCCTTATAAGAGTCTCTGAAATCTGCAGAATCATTTCTTAAAAAATCCCTGAAGCACTTTCTGGAAGAAAAAGTCTTGAAGGAATATCTAAAGGAATGTGAAGAAATCTTGGGATCTACCTTAATAATCTCTTGTAAAATTTCTAAAGTAATCCTTGGGAAAAAAATCTTTAGAAAGCTTCTGAGAAAATTTTGAAGGAGTTTTGAATTTCTGATTCTCAATGTATCCGTGAATCATTTTCTAAGAAAATCCATGGAGTTTTTTTTTTTTTTTTTGAGAAAGTTCATGGAAGGTTCGATCGAGTTTATAATAAAATCTATAATATAAGATTTGCTGGAAGAATTTCTCGTAAAAGATTGTGAGGGAGTTCCTACTGGAGTTTCTATAGAAATCCCTCCAGATAATTTCTGAATTGCTCAAAATTTGTTTTATTAGTCCCTGAAGGAACTTCTGAAGAAATCTTAGGATGATTTTTACAGAAATTCAGATTTAAAAAAAACTTGGGCAATTTCTTAAGCAAACCCCGTAGAAATCTTTGAAATAAATCCTTGGAAGATCGTGTGATATTAGAAAAAAAAATCTATTGAGAAAATAGGGATAATTTTTGAAGAATATTCTAAAGAAATCCATGGGGGAATTTCTGCAGAAACTCTAGCACAACTTTCTTACGCAACTCTTTGTGAAACTTCTGGAGCAATCCCAAGTGGAATTTCTGAAGTAATTGTTAATTTCTGTGTACATTTCTGGTGAAATCCTTGACAAAGAATTTTCAAAGTAACCCCTGTACACATTTTCGAAGGAAGTTTGGAAACACTTTCTGAAAAACTCGGAACTATTTTCTGCAGGCATCGTTGAAAATTTTATAAAGGAATCTCTGGAGAAATTTCTTAAGGAATCCCTGCACGAATTTTTGAGTAAAATAGAAAAAAACGTAGGAATTTCAGAAGTTAATCACGCAAGAATTCTTTGTGAAACTTGTAGAAAAGGAGGAATTTGTAAAAAGAAAATTTCCAAATACACTTGATAATCACGCCGAGGACCTGGGATCGAATCCCACTCCCGACAAACTCACAAAATGTGGGTTCTTGCTTCGGAAGGGAAGTACAGCGTGGGTCCCGAGATGAACTATTTAGCCTAGGGCTAAAAATCGCGTTCATACAGACAAAAAAAATCAAATGAATCCATATGGAAGATTTTTTGAAAGAATCGGCCGAAAACTCGGACAAATTTCTAAAAGATTTTTTGGAAAGATTTTTAGAAGAATTTCTGAAGAAATTTTTGGTACGGAATCTCCAATAGATTCTTCAAATGAATGCATAGAGAAATTTCTGAACAAATATCCAGAGGGATTTCTGAAGTAATTTGTGAAAAATCATGAAGGAATTGGTGAAGCAATTGTGACACCTCTAGAGGAACACATGGAAGATTTTCTAAAATTATCTGTAACATGATGATTTTATTTGGGATGTTTTCTTCGGAAGCCGCCGTAATAAAGCTTAAAATTCTTGGTTCACTTCTGGGCGACCAAACAGATAGCTATACAAATCGACACTACTCGTACAGATAGATAGTTCGGCAAACACAGCACAACCAGTAACCACGCCGCTCTATCATCTGTCATGGATCTCTTAATTTCCGAAGGAATCCCTTGAGAAATGTCAGAAGGGATTCGTAAAGAAATTCCAGGGTAAATAAATCTTCGGAGACATTTTCAAAGGAATCCCTGAACAAATTTCTGAACTTTTTGGGGCACTTATGCTAATAACGTTATTATGTATGTCCATTGCTCAAAATTTTGAATCAACCATACATATTTTAGGAGACAAAAGATTTAAATCGCAACATGCTAGCGAGATAGTGGTTCATTCGTTATTTAGCGAGAATTGCCAATATATGGCAAAAACTTCGAGCCTTTTATCGAAAACTTAGTTTCATTTCGTTGTTATATGTTAAAAAAGACACTACACCGTTTTCAACCAGAAGTTGAACAGACTGAAAGATCTCTGACATGAGACAACGTACAACATACTAATCTATCAAATCGGTTTCAGATAAATAGCAGGATAATTTTGAAGAAAAGTCTATGGAGAAACTCGTGGAATGAGGAACTTCTCAAAAGTGTCTTTACAATTTGTTTAGAATCAGGGCACGGCGCTACAAACATAAATATAGCACGCCATATGGGCGTAGAACAAAAATGCATGCAGTTAGAGCTTCGTGTTTCATCGTGTGTTACATGTAGAAGCGACGATCACTGTTGTTGGATGTTCTCGCTATTAAAACGAGAATTACAAACTGTACTGACGTGATTCGTTTCTCGTCTGTGTTTGGTATTTAAAGTGAGCGTCACCATCCTAATATTGAACAGCCCTGATATAGACCTTTTTATGGAAAATTAAGGGTGTTGCACCATTTTTTTATTTTGATTTTATTTTGATAAGAGATTTTATAATTTATGGCACTGAAATAAGAGCTCCTTCTGTAACTATTTAATGATTCTTGAACTCAAAGAACAATCTCTGACGAGAGGATATGAGTTTGGAAGCTGTTGTTGTTGTGTTTATGCTGAATACCCACGTCTTCATAGCTGTGGCTATATGGGCTTAAAAAAGAAAGAGGTTACTTGTTATAAATGTTCAAAGGTTACATTACAAACTCCACTGCATTCAACCTAAATTATCGAAAACACATTCAACAAGCGTCATATTTGTCACAGATGCCCATCATCCTAAGATCCCCGAGATCTCAATCATCGCCGCAAATATTGACCCATTGACCATGGTGTTGTCCGGTATTTTCAGTTTCATCTGATGGTGATGGCTGAGTGTCCACTGTCCATTCAAGCAGAATATCGACGCATTTGGCACTTTCCGATCGGCGTCATTTAATGTTTTCCTGCTGCTGCTGATGATGTCATCCATCAACAACACCGTTGAGGTTGGCTACGCAACTTAGCCGCACGCATATTGCCAAGCCCATTGGGGAGATTGGGATAAAATGTGTCAGTGTTGATGAAAGTTCTAGTTTTCAAACAGTACTGGTAAATCTTATGAAAATGTCATTTCGTTATTTGATAATTTCAGTAGTCGACAACATCGTTCAACATTCGATATCTAAACTGCATTATTCTTGGTCGAGACTCACAGACAGAGAATCGTATCGAAAATGGAAGGAACTGAAAAATGTCATGACATTTTTTCCATAAAATTCCGTGACATTTCTCACCTCTGTTTCACATAAGGAGTAGACAAACTCACCGTCGAAATAAAGCTTGTTATTCTGGTTTTTTGACTAAATCACGAAAATACAAAAAAAAATATTATCAAAATGTCTTCAATGATAGTCAAATTTTAGAATGGATCGTTTTCTCACACAGAGCCATTTCACACCGATTGCCTCTGTCAAACCAAGCTTATCTGGCTTAAAATTTTGACCTCATATCCACAGGTTCGTGAACGGACGTTCGCTATCGTAGTCGGATACGACGAATCATAACCATTTTCCCTTCGCCGAAATAGAACCGGCGCTCATGTATGAGTATTCCAGCAGTATCATCATGATCACGCACGACCATCATTAGGCTGCGAAATTGACTGTAAATAGGACAGATCGGCGAAGTACTAGATTTGTAGTAATGAGCTGAATTTTAGTATGGTGAGAAGGTCAATTCTCCGTTTCTGCAATGAAATGGTACAAAAAGCGTGGGTATTATGATTCCTTGCCTAATTTGATGCTGTTTGAGCAAAACTTTGGGTAACAATGTTGTTGTTTTCTCCATTTCTTGCAACATAAACAACATAGTTATCCAAAGTTTTGCTCAAACAGCATCAATTTAGACAAGGAAACATAATACCCACGCTTTTTGCACCATTTCATTGCAGAAACGGAGAATTCACCTTCTCACCATACAAAAATTCAGCTCATTACTACAAATCTAGTACTACACCGAACGTGCCCCATTGGTCGTTTAAAGAGATTGTCCCAAATGGATCGACCGAAATAAACCGAAACAACTGGAGACGACAACGACGCTCAATGGATCCCAAATTGCGCTCTCATCATGCGCTGTTTTTTATTTCTTTCTTTATTCATCATTCTCGAAAGATTGTTATTCAGGCGAGCTCACATTTGCATGGATACCAGTTCCAGTTCTATTGACGTTCAATGCAAATAACTGCAATAAAGTTTCCCCACATCATAGTTAGTTAGAGATACTCTCGCTCCGCTCGGTCATTCATCAATTTCAATTGAAACTGGCATACATACTCACATGCATGCATCAGGAACACCGACGACACGCTAAAATTAAACTAGGCAGCAGCAGCAACGCGATAATGGTAGTTGCACTCTCACGACGCCATTGTCGTTGTTTCAATAAGAGTCGTATCAGACATGATCGATTTCGAGCTTTTAAGAGTTCGATTCGATTACATTTCACACAGAATCTCAATTTCAATTGAGTGTGTATCACACAGAGAATGAGTATGACACTTTTCCGTCGTCATCCACTCCATTCATCCATATTTATTCAGCCAATTTATTATTTCTTTGACGATCGTGTTGGCATGAGTGTATGAGTGCATTTATTCTCTGCTGCTGCTGCTGTGAGCCCGAGCTCTTTGTGAGTCAATTTCGATCAATTTATGCGGAATTCAGTCAGACTCGGCTCGGCTCGTCGCTCACATACTATCTCACAGACTCAAATTAGCATAGTTTATTATACGCCAGCAACGAACGACCGTGTGCTCGCTGCGCTTCCGTGCCGCGGTGGTTCCCTCTGGTACCTTTATTATTGTTGGGTTGGGATATAACTTTTGAATGCGGGGGAGCTGATGAGCTGCAACGCGAGAGACAGATTCGAAAAGAGCGGGAGCGCTCTGAGCACGCGAGCTCTCGGCACGCTTGAATGGAATCATGCAGCAGTCCAGGAATTCTGTGAGATTTCTACATCTAATGCACTCTGTAACAGAGCATAATGAAAAGGAACTCGAACTCGATACTGGAATTCTTTGTATTGTAATTTCATGTATTGCTCATCTACTAAAATGTTGACTCCGACGATGTCACTGATATGCTTTGGCTTTCATCTTAGCGTGCGAGAGAATTCGCATGTACAATTCTTCTCTGGATCAAAATGAAAGAGAAAAAGTGAGCAGAGAGTAAACTAGTTGAGCGGAAGTCCTCATACCCTCGTCTAGACAAGGTAACATCGTAAATCCAAACAACAACTGGTTTGACGGGTTGAGTCGAGAGACCCGTTTTTGAATTGGGAGAAACACCTTGCAATGCGAACGGTTGTCAAAGGACCGCTAGTTCTCTTCATTTCTACTCTCAATACTCTCGTTTTCAACCTCTCGCAATTCAGCGATCAAACACACTAAAGTCCATTCTATCATCTCATAGTCAGATGATATTTACTCATTTGCAGACCTTCCAATCTTTCAGATATATTACACTGTTCATACAGTGGCTTTCATTCAAAGGTCGTAGCTCGGATTCATTCCAGACGTATACAAGAAGTAACACAATAGGGGTACTCACTGAACAGATTAAATTGCTGCGTAAGCCATGATTTTCTGCTTATTTGAAATGTTTCATGATTTTGCGGATGAAATAATCAAAGATTGCCTTGGTGATCGTGACGTTTAATCAGTTTAAACAGTTTACGCTGTTAAGTGAATCCTCCTAATATTTCAACAACTTTTTACATAGGTGCGTAGTGTAAACAGATTTTAGCGTGTTGTAGATCTGACATAGCGATCTCTATACAGCTGGTTGCACGGAAAAATGAGGAGATTTAATGGCAATCAACAGAGAGAACACATCGTTCAAGGTGTTACTAACAAAGCTAACGCGGTGTCTCTGTTTTGGAACTTTTCGTAAAAAAATATGTTGTGTCCAACTTCTTGGTTTTATATTATGTTTCTGGTCTTTTGGATTAGAAACACACAAAGGTACCTAAAAATCTTCAGAGAAATAGTATCAGGTATCAGAAGGCCGGCTCCAGAGGCATGTTATCCTCCATTTGGGAGATTTATGCCAATGCCTTAGTAAAAGCCTATTTCATCATCAACCTGAGGGAAAAGGAAGGCAATAGGGATTTGGAGTTGGATACGGGTAGGTAGGGAAATAGGAAAAATACCCTGGAAGAGGGTACTAACGCTTAAACGCACCACAATGGGTTCAAACAGCGCCCTGAAAAGGGCACTGTAATAACGCATGAAGCGTAAAGAGAGCCCATAGCTCTTTACCACAGCGGGTTAAGAACAACAGAACATTCTGAAGAATCAGGTTTCTGAATTCTGTTTCACTTAATAAGTGTTTACAGAGTATTCGGGAACGCGTAAAAACTGGACAGTTACGTATTAAATGATACGAAGTTCCATAATCGGATTCACAGCTATCATAAGGAATCGAATCAGCTTGCTGAATATTCGCGATGTGATAGCTGAGTCGGCAGTGGCCAGTCAATGCTTTGACCAGCATGCTGCAATTCTGCTTTGACAGATGAGTTGGATACTTCGCCACTCGTAGACTCAGTACAATACAATTTTGTTCGACGACATGACTCCAAACTATTCCAGTATTTTTTTGTGCTGAGTGGCAGCCCAGGTGTGAATCTGAAGCTTTACCCAACACTTCGATACCGGAATAGCTTGCTCAGGACCAAAGAAGTCATGTGATGCTCCAGTGCGAGCTAATTCATCAGCCAACTCATTTCGAGCGATGGAAGAATGGCCAGGTACCCATACAAGCTGAACAGCGTTTGCTGAATTCAGTTCCTCGATTTGAGTTCGACAAACGATATCTATCTTCGACCTGGAGTTGGCCGAAGAAAGTGCTTTAATAGCTGACTGGCTATCTGAACAGAAGTATATTACTTTGCTCATTAAGTGTTGCTGAAGTGCTGATTACACTCCGCACATAAGAGCAAAGATTTCGGCCTGAAAAACGGTGCAGTGTCTACCAAGTGAGTAAGACTGATACAGCCTTAGCTCACGAGAATAAACACCAGCACCTGCTCGACCTTCGCGAAGGGAGCCATCAGTGTGACATACGATGCCGTCTGAAATACTTCTCTCCAGATAACCAGATGTCCACTCCTCCCGGTAAGGGAATTTCGTGGAAAATGTCCTATATGGGAAATTGGAAATTACAAGCAATTGTAAGATCACTTGGAGCAAGAACAACTTTGTCCAAATTCACCAAAAGTGGAAACAACGAGGTGTGTGTTGATCTGCGGTTCACAGGAGTTTCCCCTAGTAAATCGAGTACCCATAGGCGGTAAGTGCAAGGAAGTGCTCCATGTTTGAGATGAATGTGTAGTGGGGCAACGTCAAAGAGAATTTCGAGAACTTCGCTGCTGTGGGAGTTAAAGAGAACGCTCCAAACATCGCCATTAAGCACATCCTTTAGAGATGGCCTAATTTTGATTGGACCGTTCTCACTTCGCCCTTTTGCCACCACACAAGACATCCATAAGCCAACATTGGACGAACAACAGTTGTGTAAATCCATTTGATATACTTGGGTTTTAGACCCCAAGTTGTACCAAAGATTCGCCGGCATTGCCCGAAGGCCATACAAGCTTTCTTGATTATGAACTCAATGTGAGGTGTCCAGGAAAGCTTGGAATCGAGAATAACTCCAACGTACTTTACCTGTTCAGTCACATCGATTTCAAAATCAAAGAGACGCAAAGGTCGAACGCCATTACGATTTCGCCTTTCCGAAAAAAAAAACAATAGATGTTTTGCTCGGTATAACCGAAAAGCCATATAGGCGACACCAACCCTCAACTACCTGAAGTGCGCTTTGCATCAGGTCAAAAAGGGTGCTGATGCACAACCGACTAAGAATGTTAGGTAGCCGTCGGCAAAACCATAAGTAGGAAAACCGCTATTATTGAGTTGCCTCAATAGCGTATCTGCTACGAGATTCCACAAAAGTGGTGACAAGACTTCCCCTTGAGGGTATCACAAACACTCAATTTCCTAATCGAAGCTTGACGCAATGTCGAGAAGAGATGTCGGGTTTTGAGCATTTGGTGAATCCATTTGGATATCATTGGAGATATACCATGACCCCGTGCGGCTTCCAATATGGCATCGAAAGGCACGTTGTCAAAGGCACCTTCAATATCTAAGAAAACACCCAAACAAGATTGCTTTTGAGCGAATGCCTTCTCGATATCGTAAACAACCTTGTGTAAAAGAGTCACAGTGGACTTACCAGAATGATAGGTATGTTGGTTCACATGAAGAGGCACGTTGGTCAAATGAACATCACGGATGTAATGATCCACAATGCGTTCTAAGCATTTCAGAAGAAAAGAGGTCAAACTGATAGGTCTGAAACTCTTTGCTTCTTCATACGACACACGATTCAGTTTCGGAATGAACTTCACAGTAATATCCCGCCAAGATTTGGGGTATATTCCCAGCAAAACTGCAAACAAGTAGTTGTTTCAAAAAATGTTTGAAATAATCAAATCCCTTCTGAAGCAAAATAGGATAAATCCCTTCTGCCCCAGGAGATTTGAAAGGAGCAAAGCTTTTCAGTGCCCACTCAATCGATTCTATAGTTACAATACTCCGGTCCGAAGCCAGAGAATCATAACTACTCATCCGAAGATTTGTGTGTGCTGAATAAGCATTCCAGAACTTCCTCATCAGAGGAAGTGAAATCACCATTTGGCAAACGAAGTTCGTTCACTCGAAAATCCTTAGATTTGGCAAGGATTTTGTTCAATCGACTGGCTTCACTCAGACTGGAAACATGTGTACAAAGGTTTTTCCAGCCGGATCGTTCAGCAGACCGAAGAGCTTTCTGGTAGGCCTTGCGAGCCGACCTGAAAGTCTCCGATCCAGCGAAACACCGTCTGTTCCAACTCTTTCTACATTGTTTCCTGAGCTTGGCCAGATCAGAGTTTTACCAAGGGGTTCCCCTTGTGGTCTTCACAGACCGCAGAGGTCAAGCTTCTTCAAAAGCTCCCATGATGAAAGTCGTTGTTCTATCAACGGCATCATCTAACTCACTTGGAGGATAATGGATGTTGAGTGTCCATGGAATTTGACCGCAACCAAAGCAGTGAGGGGATCCCAGTTTGTTGACCGAGGGGTTCTGAAATGCAATGTTTGCGAAGTAACATTCACATGTTCAAAAAAGATGTGGCGATGGACAGATAAAGATCCTTCATCGGACACATGCCAATTGGTCAACTCGTGACTAATTCTACTACAGTAAAGCGTTACGTCTAACACTTCCTCTCTAGCAGATACCATGAAGGTTGGGCGGTTGCCTATGTGAAGTACTCCATCAAACTGGAGCCTCTCAAGTTAATGTCTTGAGCTGCCCCAGATGATATGGTGAGCACTAGCATCACTGCCAACAATCACCGGAAGGCCTTTTGAAGTGCAGTATGCGATGACTTGTTTGAAAGCATCCGTAGGGGATGGTTCATCATGCGGTAAATAAACCGAACAACAGACCTATTTCCTGTTGAGGTTTCCAACGGATCCTACATCAATTATGATAGCACATACATCTCTGGGAATTAATTCAGAGACGAGTGTAACAACGATTGCGTTGTGGACTCGAGGCATGACACGCGAGTTTGCCATTTCATTTTTACTGAAAGTAGCAAACACCGGGTTCACAAGGTTTCCTAGGTATAAATTACCTTTACGAAAGTAAGGTTCTTGGACTAAGGCCACTTGGGCTGTACCATTTTGCGTAAATCTGCAAAAATTGATCGTTTCTGTTCTTTAATGTAAAAGATTGATCTGAGCTATCCTAACCGCAATCACAGCACAACAAAGAACATCAGCAATAAAATCAGATCGGTATCGTTTGGAAAACGCCAAAAGCGAGGATACACAGAATACACTGTGTAAAACGCATAATGCTAAACTATATAGGTGAAAATTTAAACTAATTAACAACATCTTCTTAACCCTGCCCTTATTTAGCCTCAAGTGAGACTAACGAAGGGCAGCTGATTGTCTCGGAGAAACACAAGGTCCACTGCACCATTGCTCCGGTTAGCATAAAGCCGCATCACACCATGAATTAGGGGTCACCTGTTGGTAGAATCTTACCATCGGAACAGGCGGTCCGTAGTACTATTCTTAGCCAATTGCGACAATCGCTACCGACACTACACAGCTATCTAGGCTGATCGAGAAAAGAAGTTAATATTCATGATCAACTTCATACGGACTCGAACGGCCGTAAATAGAGGGAGTTCAGTTTAAATATAATAAATCTATTTGTGGGATAAAGTTTTGAAATGAGATTCTGATCCCTTCGACGAAAGCAAGTTAAGTATAATTAAATTGTTTTTCTTGATCGGGTGGACTGCTCACTGCTGTTTGGCTAAGTTACTGCGCTTAGCATTGGGCAAATTTGGCTGAGACATCGATTTTTGTGAATCGATTCGAATCGGATCAGCAGAATCGATTCACCGATTTAATCGAATGCTTTGAATCGATGTTTTCACATCGATTCGATATTATAAAATATTACAAAACTATGAAATGATTCGTTTACTGCATGTAGCTCAAGTTCATGATATGTTTTATTAGTCTTAATAAATTCAATATCTAAATTTGAGATTCTACATCGAACATTTCGCGACTCTGATTCGAAAATGAAAAAAAGAACGTTGAGACAGTGCATTTTGCAAAACAAATGAAAATTAATAATTTTGAAACGAAAGAAAAATCTTGAAATCCTGAGATTCCCCAGAATTCTGAACAGTATACCAATATAGTACTGAGATAAATTCCCGCAGACTGCTGAGAGAAACTCCCCCAGGATCTTTGAAGATACTCCTCCAGAATTCTGAATTTTTAAATTTTGAGAGAGATTTCTTCAGAATGCTGAAAATGATAACACTAGAATCCTGTACGAAAAAAAGCAAGACTCTTCTGGTATCTTGATAGGAATTCTCTCTGACTTTCCTGAGAGAACTCTATATCTATGATACGAATGGTCTCATAGCCCCGAAAGGAATTCTCCCAGAATCCTGTAATAGATTGTCTCAGAATTATGTGAAAAGCTTAAAAGCAAAATGTTCCAGAATCCTAAGAGGGAGTATCCCAGAATCCTGAGCGGAAATTCAAAGGCGAATCTTCCACATTCTTGAAATTAATTCATCTAAATTACTGAGAGATTCTCACGAAAAAAAAATATTTTCGAAATTCAAAGCCGAATGCCGCAAGAAACTTAAAAGCCATTACCCACAATCTTGAAAAGGGTAGCTTAGAATCCTTAGAAGGAATACTCCAGAATCCTGAGAAAGGTTCCCTCAAAATACTGGACAGGATTGCCAAAGAAATCTTAGACTTCTGGGAGATAGGATTCCCCCCGCATGCTGAGAAGAATTCCTCCAGAATTTCCTCAAAATCCTGGGTGGATTCCTTTAGAATGCTAACAATAACTCTGCCAGAATTCCCCAGAATTCTATGAGTGATTGCATTAGAATCCTGAGAGGCATCATAAGAGGGATTATTCCAGATTCTTGAAAGTAATATATCTAGAAATCTAAGAGCTATTTCTCCGAAAATCTGATGAGGATTCTCCTTAGAAGGGATTACGAAAACTTCTAGAATGGACTTTCCCAGCACCCTGAGAAGGTTTCTCTGGAATTCTGAGAGGTATTCCCAAATAAAACTGAAAAATTACCTCAGATTCCTGAAAGACACTCCTCCAGAATCTTTGGAAGGACTCCTCTTAACTCCTGAAAGGGATTGTCCTAGAACTCTGAGAGTGATTCCTCTAGAATACTTTGAATTATTACACTAGAATCTCAAGAGAATCTTCCCATAATCATATCAAGGATTTTCCTTGATTTCTAACAGGGATTGTTCCAGAATCCTGAAAGGGATTTCTGAGAAAAACTGCTCCAGAATACAGATAACAGAATGTTGAGGAGGATTTCTTTCGAACCCTAAGAGGAATCACAAAATCTATGCGAAGGATTCTCCAAAACCCAAATTTATCTAGAGAATTCTGCCCTATAATTAATAATTCTGAAATAGAGTGACCTAGAATCTTGAAAAATACAGCCCTAGAATCCCAAGAATTTCTCCGGAATCATGAGACAAATTCCCCAGAATCTTGACAGAAAGTTTCCCAAAATCCTGACGGGAATCACCCCAGAAAACCGAATTTTCAGAGGATCTTGGGAAGTGTATCCGTAGACTACTTAGTGATATTCCCTCAGGATCTTAAAAGGGTCTTACGCAGAATCCTGTGAAGGATGCCACTAGAATCCTGTATGGGATCCCCCAAGAATTCTGAGAGAAATTTCGCCACAATTCTGAGAATGTTTAGTATAATTCTCCAAGAAGTCTGAGGGAAGTTCCTAAGAATGCTGAGAAAGTTTTCCTAGAATTCCTAGTGGGATCCTAAGTGAGAGTCTTCCAGAATCCTTAGAGGAATCAACCCAGATCATTGAATTGGAAACCTCGGAACATCTGCTTTGCCGCATGTGGTGCTTTGTTCAATCGTAGATCCATATTTCTAAATTATGGTTGCTTGCAACCGAGTGAAATTTGATCTCTCAACCCTGGGAAGGTGGTAGGTTTCATAAACTATATTTTGCCTAACTGGGAAATGACGCGTCAGGATACTTAAGCGGATAACTTAATAAAGGGTGATCAGCTTTGTAAGATGCGAATAGTAAACAGGGGTATACCACAAAAGTTCAACTCACTGGACGCAGTGGTTCAACTCCCCCCAACAAAAAAAAACAGATCATCCAGAAATTTCTTAGAATCCTGAAATGGATTTCACCCTTGGTAGGGAACTCTGGTAGGGAATACCCCAAAATCATGAAATGAATTCTCTTAGAATCCAGAGATTCCCTAGAATTTTAATATTCCCATATAATACTGCTGAGAAAACTCCTCCAGATTTTTTAAAGGGACTCTTCCATAATGCTGAGGATTCCTCTAAAATTCTGTGAGAGATTCCTTCAAAATGCTGAAAAGGGTCATCCTGACAGACTTTATCCCAGTAAAGAGAGAAATGGAGTTCTCCCTGCATTCTGTTAAAAATTTTCCTTGAATTCTGGGAGAGATAACTCCAGTTTCTAAGATGGATTCTCTCAGAATCTTTAGAGGAATTCTTTCAGAGTCCTGAGAGATTTCCTCAGATTCCCAAGATGGATTCTCCCTGAATCCTGTGATGGATTGCCTCAGAATCCGGAGACTTATATTTACGTTTTTTTAGATTTTTAATGGTAAAATTATACTGTGTATTCAAAAAAAAAAATATTTTTGAATCGAAAGAAAAATCGAATGCAAAAAATCGATTCGGTCGATTTTGTGGGGCTTCAACATCGATTCAAAAATTCGATTAATCGGAACAAAAAACATCTATGTTACGAACATCGATTCAAAATTGCCCAATGCTAACTGCGCTACAAAGGTAAATCTTTGCAAATGAATGGTCGCAACCTTGGTCCTATCTGCATTTGAGAGGCTCTCTTTGTTTACTTTCTCTTTCAATTATTGCAATGTAATGGTACACTTTTTTACTATTTTTGCAGTACAAATTAAAAGACGATTATTTTGACCATCGTTCAATGCAAGGAGACAATCAAAATACAAATAAACAGCTGAGATATTAACGAAAGAGAGGGAAACCAAAGAGAGCCTCTCTTCTGCAGATAGGACCTTTAGACATGTTTGGCCTGAAATAACTATTAAATTGAGAAGAACGGTAATCTTATGACAGAATCACATTTTTTTTGATAAAATCTTCCATCCGACGCACCGTTTCTCTCAGTTTATCTACTCGCATGTCGCATCTGCTGTCTGCAGCAACAAAAACAACCGTCCGTTAGGGTGTGGGGAGAGAACCGACGAACCGACACGGGCAACCGTTGGTTGGATGTCTGACACCAGCAGCAGCGCGCTGAATGAAAGAGAAACGGACTCACCTCTCTGAATGTGAGAATCGCCTGAATGAGGGGCGGCTTTGTCTGTGCCGCTGCTGGCTGGCTGTTGCCGCGTTTCGCGCTGAGGTAAAACAACACAACCCAGAGCAACGCAAGCAACAACAACAACAACAACACCAGTCAGACAGAAATACCGAGAGCGAGAGTGAGAATAGGCGCATGCAGGCAGACTGACAGAGGCCAGGCCCAAAACAACCAACCAGCCAACGGCTCGCTCGAACGGGCAAAACACAACATACCGACGACGAACGGCAGTTGATTATTCTGCCCTCGGAAGGCCTCCGGAGCGGGCGCACCTAGACCGAACGTACCGACGACGTGCCACAGTTTGTATATACCGAGAAAGGAGGAGGGAGTGTTGCGTGCGTACGTGTGTGTGTGTTAGTGTGCGTAGATCGGGAATCCTCGAACGAGTTGTTTCGGAATTCGGGACTGGGACAGGGATCCACGTGAAGATCCTGAACCCGCGTCGTGACGAAGTGACTCACTCAGAGGAGTTTCAGTGAATCAACGCCCAGTCAGTGTTCGATCAAGTTTTGATCCCAGAAGTTCAGAGCACAACCGAGGATTCCGGGGAGTTCTGGTGGCAGTATCCTCCTTAGTTACGTAACGGTGTCAATTCCAGTCCAGTTTACCAAATTTTCCAGTAGTTGGCAGGCGGAGAGTAGCCTGTGAAGAAGAGTTCATCTAGTGCGCGTGTTAGTACCCGGTAGTAGTTGCGCGGCCGTCTCTATCTGTGATCAGAACTTCCTCCAAGGAAGGCGCTTTTGTTCAACGAGTTTGTGGCAGATCATAAATATATCAACAATTCAAATCGAGCGGGCGAGTGCTACGTATCGTAAAACGTCCCAGAGGCGTAGTCCCAGAACGTCCGTCAACGAGCCATTCTGAAGTGAATGTGTATGTTCAACGGCGGCGGCTGTAGTGTCATTACTGTTGTGTTCTCCTTGATCCGTAATCAACGGGCTCAAATTATAGAAACACCACATCACATCATCAACGCCCGTGCCCGTGTGCTCTGTGTTGTTCCGTGTATGTCCCCCGCCTTACAGAGAGCCCGAGTGAGTTTAGAGTGTGACAACAGTGAGGTGCCCCGTGCGCGATCGCAATCCGTGCGCTTCAGCAGTGTGTGTACACACGATCAAGTGGGATTAATCTAATTTACAATCATTCCCGGAGATATACCCGCCGCGCCAGCCGAGTGCAATCAACGAGCAACCAACGAGAGAAGAGGCAAATTGCGCGCAGATCGAGTCAGTGCGAATGTCCGCGAAAGTGTCACCTTCCACCTTCCAGCAGTAGTGGGCAGAGTGTGCAGTGAAGAACCCCTACGCTCTAGTGCCTCCCCCTCGATTTCTCTCTGTGTGACGACGAGATCAACGCACCACCGCTGTAGTGTTCGCTGTCCACGTGAAAACGTGCGTTTACGTGAGGGTGTGTGTGTGCGTGCGGACACACACAATGTGCTAATTGAAACAAATGAAATATAAATCGGTGCAAATATTTACCTCAGTGTTATCTGCCGTCGTCGTCGAGTCGAGAACGAGTTGAATCAACTTCCCAACAACAGCAGAGAAAAGCCAAGTGAATATCGTTTCCAAGGAAGATCTGAGGAAGCAAAAAAAAAACGCTGGATCATCTGTTTCCACTGGTGAACATTTAGGAACGTCGACAACACTGTTGTCGAGGTGCGGCAGAATGCGAACGGCAATCTTTCCACATTCGGAGGAAACGATAACGGTGCAAATTTTTAGTCTAGGTGTGTACTTCTTCCGGAAAACGGGGAAAACTAGGTGGAAAAGTTATCGGAATCGATCAATGAACTGTTTAACAATCAGTTAAACTGATACTGCTTAATCCTTATCTTTATCCAGGAAGGAGAAGATCTTTGGTGGAACTCCAACCATCATTATGGGCATGCTATGTCTCGATTACGTAACGTTTTCTTTGCGTAACTCACGTGTTTATAGAAATGCAGCTTCCACCTTTCAATATATTCAAATCCATCAGTTGCGTGACTGCCGCTTTTATTATTGCCTTCTGGTAGATGTTTGTCAAAGTGCTGCTTCCACCTTTCAATATCATTACATTTGTCTATTTTTATCCCTACACTTATGGACTTGAATCTGTTTGAGGGAATACAACAATTCTCTTCGATGCTTGGCAAATATTTAGGACACACAGCTCGATTTTTCAATATTCATACGGATAATTGTTGAAATTTTCTTCTGATCGCGAAGTCCTTCAGAGAACCCTGTAGAAATTTCAATCGATTGCTGTAGTAATTCGCTCAAGAGTTCATTTAAAAATGTTACTATAATTTCTTCGCGAATTCTTGTGGATAGATTCTCTTTCTATTCCATGCAAAAAAAAAAAAAGTTTTTAATTTCCTTAGAGCGCATAATTTAAAGTCTACCATTCAAAAACCCTCAAAGTCCATTTGGAAATTCGGCAGAAATCTCGATTAAAACCCTGTAGTGCTGGTTGTTCTACTAGATATAAGTTTTAAAAATAGGTTCAATTTGAAGGCTTACTTTCGTAAAGTGATGAGCACAGTGTAACAATTCATTCGTAGGTTGGTTAAGCATCTCATCTGCGCTATCCCACATACTATTTCTTCAAAATTTGGATGTTCTTTCAAATCCTCATCCAACGATCAGTAAACAATACTTTTTGATAATTTAGCCTTCTAAGAGTTGCTTTCGTAGGAACAAACCGTTGAGACTTGAGATGCTTCTGAAGTTCGTTTAGGGATAATTCCAACAACTCTCATGAATTCATCATCAAGAGATTCGTCTGTTTTGAAAATCTTCCACCAATTGAGCTTAGACGACGTTGTACTAAAAATCCTCTAACCGCTGCTCAGTTAAAAAAAAAACAAAATATCTCCCAAAAGTCCATGTCTACAAAAGCTCTCCGTGGATTGCTTCCAAAGTGTTTGCAAAAGTTCCTCTTAAGATTTTTTTTCAAACTATGTCTTTCCCAAACGGTTACTCAAGAGAACATAATCCAGCTGCTTTCCCAAATAACTAATCGAAGAGGATTTGAGAGCCATCATAAAACCAAAATTACCAAGTTCGATCAGAGATTTCTCTGACAGCCAGTATTTTTGAAGATGTTCTTCCACCCTGAAATAGGTAGTTCTATAAGAAGTTTCCATAAAAATCCGCCCCTTGCCAAGTACGCCTTCCTCAGAGGATCTTCAGCCCTAAGATTTCGCAAATAGAACCGAATAATGTTCGAGAAACCATCTTAAAACCTTTTGCGGCAGTTCTCAGAAATTCCAAAATTTCTTGGGCTTCCAATTTTTGCTTGCGTACAAGCTCTGCCAAAGTTTGGTCGGGGATTTCTATGACAGATAGTTATTTTGCAGATCCCATTTTAGCGATGTTGAAGTAAAAGCTCCTTCCTGAAATATTTATCTAATATTTCTTTATAATTTTTTCAAAATTTTTCGCCAAAAATGACTTAGTTTTTTTTTCAAAAGTTTACCCGTTTACGCACTAAGTAATGAGCAAAATTCCTGCAAAAATCGACCTGGAATTTGGTTTTTGCTTCAGTTTTTTTTTTTTTTTGTTTTAGATTTGTTGAAAACTTTCTTCAAAATTAAGTTCAGAACATTTGATAAGAACTGTTCGAGAATCCAACAAAGAAATTCTTCAGAAATGTATTCAAGAAATATAAAAATCCCAGAATAATGTGCACAAAAGTTCCTAAAAAACATATCCTTTATTCAGAATTTCTTTCAGGGCCTGCTACTGGAGCTCTTCGTTGAATCTCCTGCGAGTTCCGTCATTTGACCCGGCGTCTGAAGAAATGTGCTCAATACAGTTTCCACAATTTGAAGTCCAATTGGTTTCGGGGAAGTTTTTATAACCTTTTTTTAAACTTCATTTACTTTTTTTTGGTTTTATTATAAATTTACAAGCTTTCTCAAACTACTTGATTTAAGAGGGTTTTTTGGGCAAGTGCTCCTTCAGTAAGTCTTTCTTTCAGCCGTAGTACTTCCAGGAGTTTATCTGAGAATATGATTTCACATGAAATTTGCTCAGAAATTCCCCTAAGCCCTGCTTCTGAGTAAAAATTAAAACGACAGTTTTAGTTCTAGGGAGGTTCTGCTAACGATCATAAAACCAAAATGATTTTATTTTGGTTTTATGGTGGTCTTAGAAACATTATCAAATCTTTTGGCTACTTTCCTATCTACCTTTCGCCTTTTATCGGTTTTCATTTGATAAACTTTTTTAGAGAGATTTTGTCAAAAAGTTTCTCACAAATTGTACCCAGTACTTATAATGAGAGACGCTCCTGAAGCGAACAGAAAAATTCTTCAGAGGTTTATTCAAGAAATTATTAATTCAAAAAAAAACCAATACCAAGAACAAAAGATCACAAAAGAAACATCTTCTTGGCCATCAATTCTTTCAGTATCTGCTACTAAAGCTTTTCTTTGTACCTTCTCTGATTCCCGTCATTCGACCAGAAGTCTGAAGAAATGTATACAATACTCTCTAAAGCTCTTGTAGAGATCTTCCTGGCTAGAACTCCTATCAAGATTCCTCCCAATTGATTTCGGGGAGGTCCTAGAACTTTTTTGGTTTTATAAGATTTAGAAACTCTCTTGAATTACTTGATTTAAGAGTGCCACTTGGACAAGTGCTTTTCTAGTAAGTCTTCCTTTTAGTCCTTCCAGGAGGTTATCTGAAAACAAGATTTCACATGACATTTGTTCAGAAATTCCCCTAAGCACTGCTCCTGACAAAACAAATAAAAGGCCAGGTATAGTTTTTGGGAGGTTCTGCAAATGGTCTTAAAACCAAAATTATTCTAATTTGGTTTATGATGGTCTGAAGCACACTATCAAATCTGTATGATTTGGGAATATTTGTTGAGCTGCATCATGCATCCACGAAATATCCTGCACACCTAGAAAATATCATGTAATTTTAAGTGTCCTGAACCTGTCATATACGAGCATCTTCAAAAACACAAATTTAGAGGTTATAACATGTAAATTTTCATCTTTCAAGACACCCCAAAATAAAACTTATTTTTTCTTAGCGTCTAGCAATCGCTAGAACCGATTTGACAGATAAAACATAGAAAAGTAAAATATTGTCATGCATGGGATTCGAACTCCGGATCTGCTGATCGTGAGCCTCATCTCTTACCTCTCGGCTATTTCACCGAGTTGGAAGGTGGCTGATGAACGTGATACTGATTCTACGTTTCTGGTGAAACGGATTTGTTAACCAACCAGCACTTACATGATGCGCGTAAAATTGAGTCCAATTTGTGATTTCCCGAGCAGAGGAAAAGAGCTCAATAATAGCATATTTTGATATGGAGAACAAAAAGTGATATTTGTTTGTTTGAGATAAGAGGTAAAAGTACTGAAAATAATATCTCAATTTCACTCCTGGAACATCATCATCATAGCATATTTAGCTCTTGGTAAGATCTAACCAATAGCAGTGAGCTATTTGATTGATCTTCAAATATCATATTTTGCTATTGGTTAGATGGTTCAAGAACAAATTTTTGCTATTATTTTCAGTACTTTTACCTCTTATCTCAAACAAACCAATATTACATTTTGATCGTCAGTACTTGAACTCTGGCCGGGTTAGTCTTGAAAACATTTACGTTTTTTGGTGACTCCGTTTCGTGGAAATTTCAGAATTTCTAAGTGTGTGGATGATTTTCAGAACGCTCTTTTCTTTTAACTCTTTGAAGAATTTTTGAAGAATAACGCCTGGAAATACTCTCGAAGGAGTTTTTCGAGGAACTGCGGTAGAAATTTCCGTAATAACTCCTTCCTTAGGAATCTCGTTCAGGGATTCCTAAAGGAATTTCTGTAGAAATTTATGACACAAATAACGTCATGTCGCCAGTCACCGCGGGGGCTCCATTCACCGTGTGTCTTTGAATATTTATTTCATTATTTCCATATTACGATTGAATGGTATGACAATTTCTCTTTAATTTCACCAATACAACACTAATGAACTGTTACCATGTCAAAACGCTCATTAGAAACTTACCAAGTACCATTTTGACACTAAAGTGTGTTTACATGAAGCGGTTTTCTGATCGTTCACTGCATTCATGTTCCTGAGAAATTTCTGAGTGAACTTTTTGGGGTTATATCCGAAGCAGTTATACGAGCTATTCCTGGGGGAGTCTCTGGAGGAATTCTGAAGTAAATTTCCGAAATAATTTCTCCTGAATTGTAGTGATTTTTTTTTCTGGAATCATTCCAGGGAAAATCCTAAAAGTATTTCTGGAGAAATTGATGTAACATTCCTGAGCAATTTCGTTAAAGGATTCCTGGAGGAATTGCCTGGAAAATGTTTAGATAAAATTCATAGGAAATTCCTGGTGAAATTTCTGGGATAATTTGTTAGACAATTCCTCTATGATGTTCTCCAACAATCCCCCAGGATTTGTTTGAATACTCTTGCATGCGTGGCTCTAGTAATTTCTAAAGCAATTTCTTCAGTGATTGTCACACTAGCTTCCCCACTAATTCCTCCTGGTATTCCAGGAACAATTCCTGGATGATTTTCATAATGCTCTTTTCTTGGAACTCCTTGAAGAATCATCCTGATGATGAGAGTCGTAGAATATCGCCTGGAGTAATTCTCGAAGGAGTTTTTCGAGGAAGTGCGGCAGAAATTTCCGTAATAACTCCTTCCTTAAGATTAGGAATCTCGGAAAGAGATTCCTGTCGGAATTTCTGCAGAAATTTTCCAGATAATTACTCTGCATTTACTGGAGAAATGGCTTTGAAAACTGCCGGAGAAAATGATTAATTAATTTTCTAAAAATCCTAAAAAAAATCCTGACGATTTTTTTGTTTTTTTTTTATGGAATTCTTGAAGAATCTAGAGGAATTCTAGAGGAATATCTCGGGAAATTTCCGGGTAAACTTTTCGAGGTTATATCCGAGTAAGTTACACGAGCTATTCCTGGAGAAATATCCTGGGGAGTCTCCGGAAAAATCTCAGAAGAAATTCTGAAGGAAATTTTTGGAATAATTTCTTTTGAATTGTAGTGAAAATTTTTATTATTTTTTTCTGGAATCATTCCAGGAAAAAATCCTGAAAATATTTCTGGAGAAAGTTATGATGACATTCCTGCACAATCTAGTAACAAGATTCCTGGAGGAAATTCCTAGATTTTTTAAGAGAAAATTCTGAAGAAATTCCTGGAGGAATAGTTTGTGTGACTATTCCTCTATGATGTTCTCCAACAATCCCTCCAGGATTTTTCAGATACTCTTGCATGCATCTTCTTCTTCTTCTTCTTCTTCTTTCTGATCGGTGGTGCTGTTCTTTTGTGCACCACCTTTCTAATGGACCAGCATCTGTGGCTATATGTCCAACCTATTTCTGTTTATACTCCCAGTGGAGTTTACAATTTTTCTTAGTTCTGTTTTATCGACTCCAGTGGAGTTTACATATTTTTCAATTCTGTTTTATCGATTATTATTTTTCAATTTGACAGTTTATTGTCCGTAGACTTTCCTATTCTTTTTACGTCCGTAGACGGCTTCCCTTAATACTAAAGGGTGGAAGGGGTGGGAATCAAACCCATGACCATCTGATTATCAGTCAGACGTGTAGACAACTACTCTACAGCCCCCCTCTCTTGCATGCATGACACTAGTAGTTTCCAACGAAATTTCTTAAGTAATTGCCACACACATTTTCCCACAAATTCCTCCTTTACAAGTTTCTCTAGAAATTGTCCCAAGAAACTGCACCATGAATCTTTTCGACCTTGCTCAGAAATTTTATCAAAAATTTCTGCAGGAATTTTCCTGGAATGATTCAAATTCAAATTTATAGAAATTTCCACAATAATTTCACAAAAATTGCCCTTAATTCCTTGTAGATTTTTTTTTTCGGAAATTACCTCAGGTACTACTCCAGAAATTCTTACTATCCCTTACTATGAATACTTCACGATTCCCTATAGTTATATCTCAACCGATCCTCAGCAGCGATTCAGCAGTGTATTTTCACTGGAATCGCTTCATATTTTCAGATGCTGTAAATTGTAGAAAACAATCGCTTAGGAATATATTCTAGATCTAGGAGTTTCTTTAAATAAAATAGTCTAGGATCTTTTCCAAAAATTCCTTCATGATATTTTCCAGCAATTCTCCAGTATATTCTCTAGGATTTCATCAGAAACTCTTGCATGGATTCCTGTAGCAGTTTCCAATGCAATTTGCAATTTCTCCAGAAGATGTCTCACAAATTACCCCAGAAATTCTTGCTGGAATTTCTTCTTTCCCATTATGAGATTCCTCAAGAATTTTATCATAAATTTCTCCAGAAATTCTTCCAAAGTTTTCCCTGGAATGATTCCAGAAAAATGTAGAAATTTTCCCAATAATGCTTAAGAAATTATTCCGGAAATTTCCTTTAGAATTCCTCCAGAGATGTTTCCAGAAACTCCCCTAGACATTTCACCATCTATTGCTTGTAGAATTTCCGAAAAGTTCATTCAGAAATTTCCAAATAAATTCTTCCAGGAGTACTTTTACGAGATTCCTTTGGGATTTTATTATAAATTTTGCCAGAAATTCTTTCAGGATTTCCAGTATTTTCAGAAATTCTTCAGCAATTTCCCCCAGAAATTCAATACATCATTTAAATCAGTAGTTTTCGAAGCAAATTTCCATGTAAATGCAAAATATTTGTCTCACAAATTTTCCCAGAAATTCTCCTCTAGAAATTTCTCAAGAAATTTCCCCAGGAATTCCTTTACGAGATTCCTCATTAAGCATTTATTCCGGAAATTTCCCTCCCTTCTTTCCCATTACGAGATTCCTCAAGAATTTTATCATAAATTTCTCCAGAAATTCTTCCAAAAATTTTCCCTGGAATGATTCCTGAAAAAAATGTAGAAATTTCCACAAGAATTCTTTAGGAATCATTTCGGAAAATTCCTTTAGAATTCCTTCATTGATGTATCCAGAAACACCCCCAAACATTTCACCGTCAATTGCTTGTAGAACTTCAGAAAAGTTCACTCAGAAATTTCCAAAGAAATTTTACGAGATTCCTCTGGGATTTCATCATAAATGTTGCCAGAAATTCTATCAGAATTTCCAGTGTCTTCAGACATTTTTCAGCAATTTTCTCCAAAAATGCAATACATCATCTTATTCAGCAGTTTTGGAAGCAAATTCTCATGTAAATGCAAAATAATTGTCTCACAAATATTCCCAGAAATTCTCCTCTAGAAATTTCTCAATAAATTTCCCCAGGAATTCCTTTACGAGATTCCTCATCAAGAAGTTATTCCGGAAATTTCCCTCAGAAGTCTCCCAGAAATGTTTGCAGGAGTTCCACGAAGAAGTCCTTCGGAAATTACTCAAGGCGAATGTCATCATCAAGATTTCCAGAAATTCCAAGAAAAATGCATTCTGAAAGTCTTCCAGAAATTTTACCTGGAATTCCTGTAGGAATGTCTCGGAGAATTTTTCCAACGATTGCTCGAAATCTTCCTGAAGATATTTTCAGTGATTACACAGCAATTCCGCCAGAATTTTCTCAAGAATTTCTCCGATAATCAATGCCCCCCCCCCCCCCCATATATTTTCTCAGAGATTACTCCAAAGCTTTCTCCACAAATTTTTTCAGCAGTTGGTGCTCTTGGAATCTCTCCATGAATTTCTCCAAACAATGTTGTGGACATTCTTCCATAAATTCATATACCCAGAATCAATACTGAGATTTCCAAGAAAATTTCTTTCGTAATTCCACGAGAGATCCATTTCAAAATTCATCTAGGGTCCACTATATTAAAGTTTGCCAAACACAAGAAGATTTTAATAGAAACAAGTACTGTTTCTAAACTCATTTTGAAAACAACATCTCTCGATTATAATCAGTCATCTGTGGAATCTTAGCAATCCAAAGCTTCACTCACAGCTGCTTGAAAACCGTAACTAATTTGCAAATCTCTTATCAACCCATTTGCACTTCTCAGTGAAAGTCAGTCAAATCATTTGGCTTCGATTAACCTTGGGATAAACCTGCAAATGGACCAATATCGTACACAGCAAACAACAGAGCGAGAGAGCGCGCGCGAAAATAAAAAACTAGTTTCCAAAGATAACCAACTCCTTAAAAAGAAGGCGAATTGAACGAACTGGAATGATGCAATCTTCCAGTTTGGTGAACGCCCGACCGAAACTGCTTCTCATTAATCCCTGCTGGCACTGGGGCTACATTCCGAACGAGTTTCGATTCGATGAGCATTTTGTGGTTGACGTCCTTGAAATTTGGTTTAAAAAAAGTAACTCAATATCAGTTAAACTGATCATCCGAGTAAACGAATCAGTTAAGCTAAATTATGTCGAGGGCATCGTTAAAACTATCATGAAACTAAAATAAAATTAAATGGGATTTAGGATGGCACTCTAGATTTTCCTAAAACTAGTAAGACATACATTTTTTCTGTCCCGAAACCAATTCTAGCTTTATCAAGGTTTTAACGCAATTTTAAGGCCTAAAAGTGTCCATTGAAACTTCATTAAAACCTAAAAGATTTGTCCATCTGGTGGCCAGCTAGTAACCCAAGGAAGCGAAGCTTCCGTATTCATTTTTAACCAAACTTTCGGTTGCTCTAATTTGCATCAATTGCATAACTGCGCAAAACGGTCCCATTTGCCAATAACAGAGCAATGTGGTGCAGTACTACCAGCGAAACAAACTATGCTTGGAAATCATGCTGATTGCGTGCGTGCCAATAAGTGGCTCCCTCCGTTCCGTTTCGCCTTAACTGACTGACTGACGGAAGGTGCGCAACCGATTGATTGAAATTGACAGTGTAAAGGGAATTTTCCGAACCCCGGCACAGCCGGATTGGCGATGGTAATTTAGAGGCTTTTTTTGCTCGAACTGGATAAACAAATCGCGTTGGAGAAATGATGGTTTTATTCACCTTCTAAACCTAAGCTTCCATGTGGTGCTGGTGCTGCTCTGCAGTACCCGCGCGTATCGACAACCGTGTACAATCGCGCTCGCCCGGTAGAAGCAGATGGTTCACGTTTGGTGCATTTGTGAAATATTACTTTCGCGTGCGGAGCTCGGTAAACAGACGGGCCCAGGCCAGACAACGAAAACAAACTAGAAATGCGAGGGATTTGCAAACTAAACGGTCGTGAGGTGCGAGAAATGGTGAAGCATATGGCTACGGGGTGGTTTTGCTGGGTTTAAAACTAAAGAACCGGTTAAAATAGGAAATTCGAGCAGCTGCTCGAATTTTCTAAAAAGTTGTTATTAGAATTCTGTGGCGATTGTTTACTCAGTAAACATACTTTTATGTCGATTTAACCAAAGAAATCGATTCGAGCAACTGCTCGATTAATAGAAATTCACTAATTTTGTTGCAATATTTATTCAAAATAGTCAATGTCAATCAACTTTCGGACTTTCCAGTCAACGTTCCGCTAATGAACTGACCTTGACCTCCTGCGTCCCCTGGGCAATTTGAGCTAACCAAAATAATAAACACTTCATAAAGTGAGCGGAACGGTCACTTTCAGGCTACACGCCACCGTAAAATTTGTGAACATTTGTTGTAATATGTACTCTCCACCCTTCTCCTACATTCTCCGTTTCCTGACCGAGTCATAGCACGCACATCACACAAATAGTATGACTACCGTCGTGTTTCTTAGAAGGAGACACGAACTACTACGGTGTGTAGAAGCCATACCTAAATAACTGAACGGAGCAGCACCGCAATCGAGTCTTTCTCATCCAATTTATTAGTGTCGTTATGACATAGATCTTCGTCCGCTGCTACTAAGCAAACCCCATTGCACTAGAGTGTTGGCTCTGTGCGCAGCGCCCACTCGAATGTGGTCACGGTTCCCTAGGGATGTCAAAGTGTTTTTTTAGTTTTAAAAATCGATTGAAATTTAGGAATTAAACTTAAATCGAATCACAATTGAATCGAAGTCGAATCGAAATTGAGTCGAACTCGAAACGAAATCGAATCAAAATAGAATCGGAATCGCATCGAAATCGAATCGAATCGTCTTTGAATCGAAATCGAATCAAATCGTAATCGAAACCGAATCGAAATCAAATCGAAATCGAGTCGAAATCGAATCGAAATCGGATCAAAATCGAATCGATATCGAATCGAAATCGAATCGAAATCGAATTGAAATCGAATCGAAATCAAATCGAAATCAGATCGAAATCGAATCGAAATAGAATTAAAATCGAATCGAAATCGGATCAAATCGAATCGAAATTGAAACGAAATCGAATAGAAATTGAATCGAAATCGAATTTAAACTGAATCTAAATTGTATCGAAATCAAATCGAAATAGAATCGAAATAGAATCAAAATCGAATCGAAATAACATCGAAATCGAATCAAAATCAAATCGAATCGAAATCGAAAGCGAATAGAAATCAAATTGAAATCATATTGAAATCGAATCGAATCGTAATTGAATCGGAATCGAATCGAATTGAAATCAAAACTGAATCGAAATCAAATCCAAATCGAATCGAAATCGAATCGAAATCGAATCGAAATCGAATCGAAATCGAATCGAAATCGAATCAAAATCGAATCGAAATCGAATCGAAATCGAATCGAAATCGAATCGAAATCGAATCGAAATCGAATCGAAGTCGAATCGAAATCGAATTAAAATTGATTCGAAATCGAATCGAAATCAAATCGAAATCTTATCAAAATCGAATCGAAATCAAATCAAAATCGAATCCAAAATGAATTGAAATCGAATCGAAATCAAATCAAAATCAAATTGAAATCAAATCGAAATCGAATCGAAATCGAATCGAAATCGAATCGAAATCGAATCGAAATCGAATCGAAATCGAATCGAAATCGAATCGAAATCGAATCGAAATCGAATCGAAATCGAATCGAAATTGAATCGGAATTAAATCGAAATTGAAGCGAAATCGAATCGGAATCGAATCGAAATCGAAATTGAATCGGAATCGAATGGAATGATCAAATCGAAATTAAATCGAAAACAATCGAATGAAAATCTAATCGAAATCGAATCTGAATCGAATCGAAATCGAATCAAAATCGAATCGAAATTGAATCGAAATCGAATCGAAATTAAATCGAAATCGCATCGATGTAAACGGACATCCCTATCACCAGTAAATAGCAACTCCGGCGAACAACTAGAGGTGAATTCGATTAACACATCCTCCTCTCTCCGCGGAGGTAGCAGTGTTCGACATTCACGCGACCTGTACTGCTACTAGCTACAATCGCTTCGAAGGACGAACGGCTGATGATGCTGATGCTCGAGGAATGGCAGCATTTCGATTGCAAAATTCTTTCAAGCACCACTAGGCAGGCAGGCAGTGAATTCCGTTTTCTAACGTCGTTTTATTTCGCGAAACGGACGTCCCCCTTTTTCGCAGAATTTTTAAACTTTAAGCTGCACCTGCAGTATTTATTAGGTATGATGTGTTTCGTGACCGGTTTGAGTGAGTGATTTGACGTCAGGAAGTATATTTCTTCGTCCGTGTGTTATGCGCGAACGCGGGTTCAAGTTGAGCGAACAAGCATCAGATATGTGTGTCCCTGGTGGCAGGGATGCCAGTTTTGTGGGGAAAACTCGAAAGAAATGCTTTGGAATTGCAATGTTCCTAGTTTGCATTAACATTTCTTTTGGAAGATTTTACTAGTAACGACAGATAAATCTGGCAACACTGCCCCAATCCCAAAGCAGGGGTTATTTCGAATTACAAAACAATCGCCCCCTGAGTGTCAAGTTTCCAGCTGACTGCTTTCCTGCCTGCCTGCCTGACTGGAATGTTTTGCAGTTTTTCTCTGTTGTATGAATATATTCCAGCGCCAGAGCGGTTGTTGTTTGACGAGGGCGCGGATCCGGCTTGGATCATGTATACTTCGCTCGAAATTGGCACATGTTTGACCTTCGCCTTGTCCCAACGGATACACGTGATACCCGGCCACCCACTCAGTCCTGCAAGGCGGGCCTATCTCTAGTGTTTATAGCGCGTTAAAAGCAGTGGTAATCGATTTAGGTTTGCGACTGGCAGTTAGTAGCAGCTGTTATTCCGGTGTTCAGTCAAGAGTAAAATTAAAAAATGTGGCTAAAACGGCCTAAAAACCAAAGGTCGAAACTTCTTTCGAGCAGTTTGCTCGTTTAGATTCGTTTAATTCGAGCAGCTGCTCGAGTTAATGAAGGGTTGCAAAATTCCGACTTATCGCAGGACTCTTCAAGATAGAACAGCCCTTTTGTGTAGATCGGCAATTGTAATTTTGATTTGTAGACATAGAATTGTTTCGCAGAACACCCTTACGAGTTTAGTCGGAAAACCATGCGCTGTTTTAGCGTTTTTAGCTACTAATGCGGTGCATTCAGATGGTCATTTGAGTATATTGCTATTGTGTTTCAATAGTCTGGTGAGATACAACCGAAATTGATTAACATCATAAAGTTTTGATTTTTTCGAGCAGTTTATCGTGCAATTTTCAGTCAATTTTCGATCGCTTTTTGTGTACAGTATAATGACTATTGATTCCGCTTAGTAGAACTCGCTTGAGAGGAAGACTGACAAACAAATCACCCATTTGTTTTCACCTTCAACATTTTTTTTTTCTCTTCCAAATTATTTCCTCATCAAAAGCTAAAAACATTGATCAGAGAGGTAGAACTCTGCCAAGCGACAGGCTGACACACAGAGATTGAGGTCATCCTCCACACGGTGTGTGTGCGCCATCGCTTTCGTCTTGGGACGAGTGGGTGGCCCTAATCGCGCTGATATCCCCTCGTGGTCGTTGTGATGGCTTGTTTCCAAATAAATCCAATCGAAACAGGTTCTTCCACTACGACGGGAGATGGGTAGAATCCAATTTGAATCGAAATTACGTTTTTTTTTTTGTTTCTTTCGGATTGGAATGGAATGGAACATGTGTGCACGCGCGCTCCAAGAGCGTCCAAGAGTCAAGGTTGGTCCGATCCAGCTGTGAGAATGGGTACTCAACAACAACTCCGACAGCCTGTCGGAGTTGGAGTGAATCCAACGTGATGAGATGATGTAGAGGTTTTCCACCCTGATGTCACATGATTATTATGTGTGCAGAAAGAAAGTGGAAATGGAAAACGACATGCACGGAGAAATGCAGCGGAAAATGACAGACTGCTGGGTATAAATTTTATTGGGTTCCGCCTCTGCCTGGTATCGCGGTGAGCTCTCTAAAGTGGAACAGAGTAATTTGTAATAAATATACGTGTGCTACTCGTTTCTGTGAGGCTGCGTGTGTAAGATATGAAAGAAAAGTGACATCACTGCAACGTTAGAATAGTTCACATTTCAATTTCTCGATATGTGGCTATTATATGCAATTCGAGCAGTCTGCTCGAATCTGCTCGAATGGTATAATTTTGATCCTTTTGTTAGCATAATCACTCTGGTAACATTACCATTGCCTAAATGTTACACAAATGGTCTTCTGAAGCCATTTGGCAGTGCTCATTTCGCCATCAAAGCATGACGGAGCCGCGTGAAAACCTTCCGTGTGCACATCTAAACTACCACACTTTCGGTTGAACGACCTCCTCCATCTCACCGAAAACAAACGCAGCATTCGACAGTGGTGTGTGATGCCTCTACCTCCTGCCGTGTTCCGTCACGCTCTGGGACCAGCTTCTAATCACCGACCGACACATGCTACACAGTGATCCGTCCTCTCCTCTAGTCCGGGTGCGACGCGTTCGCCCTCAAATGCAAATGTGTCATTTTTACATGCTCGCGCGCGCACTCTGCTGTGCGTTCCTACGTCTCCCACAAAAGTGGGCGTTTTTCAGCTGATAACTGCCGGCGAACTCGAACTGACTGACATCAGTCGTCCGTCCGTCACTCTGTGCGCTGGCTGTAGGTACTCTATACAAATAGAAAGCGAAACTGCGTGGCTAACGACAATGAAACCGACATGATTTATCGACACACGGGGACCGTTCTCGCCCGCGGCACAAACAGGTTGCGAGCGCGTGGTGTGGTGACTGGCGAGGTTGCAATTGCATTCTAGGTACTCGGTTAGATGGACCGGAGCCGGGAGCGGGGGGTGCGTTTAGTAATTAGGGTACTTGGGTGAGGACAACACGGGGGAGATCGCGGAACTAAAGCCAAAGGCTGAAAAAGAACCCGTGTAGAAATTCTATTATTTGCATGCGACTGCAAGTGGCGAAACTAGTTCAGTTGTCGGGTTCCGGGACCCAAAGGCAAACTGCTCGAATCGCTAGGTCATTTCCGGGTACCCGGCCGGGTTTGAACTGCAGGCTGCAGTCACCGGCCATGAACAGCGCACAGAGTCGCTTTAATGATGTTTTGGGCGATTACCTATGTAGCAGCAGCGTGCCGCGCCGGGAAGCGAAATGACGGTGATCGTTAAATCGCGGTAATTTGTTGGCTTGTGTGTGCAGCGAACTCATTTTGGCAGAATTATTACTTAGTTTGGGCTCAATTTGGCGGTGCTGGAATAACCGTTCCAAATTGAGCTGCTCAATTCGATTCGTCAGGAAGCTGCTAGAAGGAAGCATTTGATTCAATGTCAATTCGAGTTCTTTATTGAAAACTACTCGAATTATTTTAAATAAATTTCTGTTGGTTCAGACCGGCCCCATTCGAACGCATTATCCAATCAAACGTAGAATCGCAAACAGCAAATGATTATAGTAAACACAACCACAAATGGGTTTTTTACAGCTCAGATTACCTCCCCTTCGGCCGTCAAGGCTCATTTACAAGTGACTCAGTGTTCTTGGCCATCACCTTCCAACTGCTTGCATGTATCGATTGATTACGTCAGTCAACGGCCAGTAATCGTCAGCTGAGTTGCCACTCCTCGTCCAATACGGGAAGGTAATCAGCAATTTGGACATGTTTTTGTTGCACCTTCCACCACAAGGGACTAATCGTTGTGATACTCGACCTTGATTTTCGTTCGTTCAAGTCCCGAATGGAGCTCTAATCCAATTAGAATATTTACCGAGGGGTTGCATAATCCTCAAGGCTAAAATACGAGTCCGTCATTAGATTTTGGGGTGAGGAAAGTATAAATAGCGTTATGGCCATGCAAGAAAATACCTTTGTTTGAAAGACAAAGTTTCATCTAAAACACATTCATACTTTGGAATTACCTTAACAGAAATTCTAGCGTTTTCAATTGGTGGACATATAAATCGAAATAAAGTTAGGAAAATGAGCTTGTTCGAGAAGCTGTTTGACTCTCTGTGGCTTAGCTGGATGAAGCGCTGGACTAGCAGCACGGAGTCGTGAGTTCGAATCCCTTTCCCGAATACTGTTGTTTCTATTTTTTTTGCAAATTAATTTTTCAATTTGTCGAATGAAACCATGAATTTCAAGTTTATTCGTTTGTTTCAGAAACCGCTTTGATATTGTAGCAAAACAGGGTCGAATATTAAAAAAAAACATTAAAATGCTGACAGAACATTACAAATCCAGAAAACCGAAGTCTTCTAATTCAAACGGCAAGGTTAACAGATTTAATCAATTTTTATACAAATTTTCAGGTATTTAATGAAAATATTCAGTGCTTCCTCCTAATAAGATTCCTACTAAGATAAATCTCGTTATTCCTCAGAAGAATCCTCCACTGATTCGTTTTAGAATTTCTCCTAGAAATTCTTCTGATATTCCACGCAGGGTTCTTCCTGGGATTCTTTCATGTTTTATCCTGGGGATTTCTCTTGGAAATCCTCCCGGGATACTTTAGAGGATTCATTTAGGAATTTCTCCTGGGTTTCCGTTAGAGATTTCCCTAAGGTTTACATCAGTGATAACTTCCGAGATTCATCTGAATCTGAGAAATGTCCTCAATAATTCTTTCAAGGAGTCCTTCAGGGAGTCCTACTGGGACTCCTTCAGGGATTTCTACCAAGATTATTTAAGAGATTTTTTCAGGCATTTCTCCAAAAATTCCTTTACGGATTTCTGCTGGGATTCGTGCATTAATTCGTCTCGGAATTTCTTTAGAGCTTTCTCCAGGAATTACTTGCTGAGTTTCTACCGCGATTATTTCAAGGATTCTTTCAAATATCTCACGGGATTCCATCTAGCATTTCCTAAAGCATTCCTTCAGGAATTTCTTATTGGATTGCTTCAGGATTTTTTACTATGGAATCCTCTAAAGGGACTTCTTCAAGGTTTTTTTTTAAGGATTTCTACCGGGATTACTTCAGGGATTCCTTCTGTAGTTCTAGCCGAGACATTTTCAGTGGTTTCTCTTAAAATTCCTGCCGGGATTCCTGCAGGGATTCCTTCCGAAATTTATCCCGCAATTCCACCAATGATTACTTCGAAGATTTTGCCTGCAATTCCTGAAGGTACTACCCATTTTTTCGCGAATTCCTTCCGAGATTCTTCCAGAGATTTCTTCCGAAATTTCTCCTGGGATTTCCAGGTATTTCTCCAAGAACTATTCAAGGATTGTATCAGAGATTATTTGTGGAATTTCTCCAAGATTCTTTCATGGATTCCTTTCGGGATTTCTCCCGCAATGCAGTATTCCTCTCAGGATTTTTCTCGGGATTTTTGTTCCTTAGACTGTTCTCTCCAAACAATTTTCCCAGATTTCTGGTGAGAATTAATCTATGAAAACGGCTGGACTGTGCAGTCTCGAGGAAATCGAACGATATTTTTATATTTTTTTTTCAACGTTTCGATCATTTTTATGGTCTTCTTGAGGGGCTTAATCAATGTTATCGTTTGTCGTCTAATTTTATACACAAAACTGTTGGTTCAAGTGATTGGTACATGTAGGTAGGACTTCTGTCGAAAATTTGAGTTTCCTGGAAGGATCTTGAAATCTTTGAGGAAACTCTTGAAAACTGCCACTATAAGATCAAATATTATTCGCAATGATTATGCCCCGAATAGAGAAAAAAATCTTGAAGAAAATGATGAATTTTGGCCCAAAAGTTTTTTTTTTTCTAAATGTTAAAGGACAGGTTTGTTAGAATCCCAAAATTGCCGTCACAATGACTGACTTTTACACCTACACTTGATTTTTGGCGCACAAATCTCATGAAAAAATTGAACCAGTGAATCTGATCTTCTCACCTCAAGCGTATCATAAGCGATTTTCGAAGTTTACTTAGAGATATTTGTGCTTTCGAAGTTTTTTTTTTTAAAGACACGGACACGTTCAATGCTTCCAGTGAGCTTTCCGCTCTTTGAAGGAAGCACGACACTAGGCAACGGACTAGCATGCAACGCCCAGTGGCACAGCCGAAAACTTTTCCTGCGGCGGGAATCGAACCCGCACTCCTCAGCACGATGCGACTAAGAGCTTGGTGACCCTAGCCGCACGACCACGGAGCCGCACGTTCTTCCAAATGGGCATCTGACGGGTAACTCAGTTTGAATAATGGGAGCTATTTTCGGTAAACTTGCAGAATTTTTGACGAAATTTTCGTACAAATTTGTATCTGAGTTAGAAATTTGTATCTGAGTTAGAGAATCTTCTAATGCAAGGTAGCGTTCAGTTGTTTTCATATAATTTATGGCACATGCTTGATACTTTTCAGTAAATTGTTAGATACATTTGATGCAGCTTTTGTAGTAATAATTATGGTATTCTAAATAGGATACATTAGAAAGTTTTTTTTTATGGAAGTTCAAGTGTAATTTCTGAAAGAATGGCTATTTTTTTAGAGAAGTCCCTACTGCAACCACAAATAGAATAAATGATAGACCTTCTAGTAGAAATTCAGGTAACATTTTCGAAGAAAAGTACCTCAAAATGACTCTAAAGAGGAATTGAAGTTGCTTTTAAGACGAAACTGCTGGAGAGAGTTGTGAAAAGGTATGGTTTCTGCGATTTGACAAATGTTTCAAAAACCATAATTACATAGTTGAAATCTTTCAAATGTCTAGTTGTTTTATAGTCAGAAATCAACGTTTACATCAAGAATCCAAACTCAAATTGAATTTGCTACAGGTCGAAATCAAGAGATTAATTAAGCTAATCAATAATGAATTTTCGACGGAAACCCTCGATAACTTGTTTCGCGATGTTTCTCGAAGAATTCCCAAAACTGTCATAGAAGAAATGTTCTAAGATTATAACTGAAAGTGAAAATGATCTACCAGTGCCGCAAACCATCAACGTTTTAGTCACGTCAACGCTGGCAACAACCAAAATTATTACACTCTGTCCAGTAAAGGAAATTATCGGACAAAAGAGACTCAAAACAAGCAACAAATAAGATGGCAATTATTATTTGTCCCAATTTGTACTCAAAATTGTGTATTTGTGATGAAGCAGAATCAAATTTTGTTGTGTACTTTTCAACTCGTGATTAATCATTTGTGATTTCAGAACTGTTCGATGGTAATTCTTCGTCAGTGGTGCTATAATTTACTTCGCAAAAATCCCTAGTGGCGTAGTGCGTGATCTAATCAGGTTGGAACAAACCTTTGTCGCATTGGCAAGATTGTCACAACAAACGCTGATTGCGACATTGTCATCTTTATTGGCCGCTGGCGCTGATTGGAAATTGATTCACTGATCCTGTCTTTACGCTTTCTGATTCGCTCTCTTCAAAGTCACTAACGCCAAAGAAGACAAATTTCAGACACGTCACCCGCCATCCTCGCTTCGTGACCATCATCACTGATATGATTATGATAGATTGTCATGAGTGTCTCCTTTACTCAGCCAGAACGCACGCACAAAGCGTACCACGCAGAGCGCCCTGTCCACGATAAACTCTCTCACTTTTCTGCCATGCTGCTCAGAGAGACCGACTCTCTTAATCCTCCTGACGAACACTCAGCAACTGCTGCCGCCGAAAAGAGTCGAAAGGTGGAATCCTCAAAATACGTGTCTTTCGGGTGTGATATGCTTTCGGCTCGGCTCTCGGCATTCGGCTCTAATTATAACTCTTTCGTGATGATCGCGACAATCCACAGCACTGATTATCCCTAAACGTAGATGTAATTTTTTGGTAGCAAACGATGGCTGCAGCATTCATCATGGGTTCCTAACAAACTTACTTTTCGTTTCGGCGATATGATTTTGAACATAGTAGAATAGTAAATGGCAGTTTGCTCACGTAACGTTTTCCATTCAAATGTGATCGCACCTTGAAACAGTATAAAACTAAAATAAAACCATTTTTGGCTTTATGGCGGTTTTATGAACCTTTCCAAAACTATTAGACTTTGGGTTGTTGATTGTGTATGGATATCCAATGGATATTATCCATGGACTTAAAACAGAGCGATTCTGAGTCATCTGTGAATCGGATTCAGATCTCTTGCACAGCTACAGTTTTTAAAAGCAATTTGTTCTTGAGATATAAACGAAGTTATTGTCACCAAGTAGATATAAATATAAAGTTTGTACACAAGTTTTAGAATAACCCAGTCTCTCTTTAGGTGGACAACTTCAACTTTTATAGCATCTATCCGTTCGCTATGTCTATTCCGATAGCGATTTGTTAACTCACTCATCCCCGGGGAAAATTCCAGCCCCAAATTGCAACCGTAATCAAATTAATACCGATTGACCACCCAGGAATTTCGGTCCAGAGTTATGCGAAACTTTAGCGGTGGCACACGTTTCGGTCCGATTGACCTACATTATTAGAGGCTTCAACTAGGTACCTAAATTTGGTCGATTTCCCACTAGCGGCACCGCATTGCGTACTGCATCTCATCATAATGTCGCTGTCGCTGCGCAGCAGTTTCCCATGCCTAATGTGAGGCTGTCACAAATAAAATTTCTCTTTATAGAGGAGAGCCCGTTGCCAAATCACTCACATTGCATTACCGAGCTAGCTCGTTCCCTCAAATGTCCCTGAAGAGCCCTCCAATGAATTATTCATCGAGGAACGACCCAAAAACATACATCCTCCTACGGTTGGACCGGTGTGCAGCTGGGTAGGTAGACCAATTATTATCATCGTTTTTCTTGGATGACACAAAATTGGCACTGGGTTTTGCACTGCTTATTGTAGTGGAAATGGATAATAAACCAAGAATACATTTTGGTAAAAACTTTGCTTTGATTGTTCGTTTCCATTTATCATCGAGGAAGGAACGGGATTCATCTGGTTGGGCTGCAACACAGAATTGATGATAAATGTAAAGTGTCCAAACCAATTTTGATGGAAATCAGTAAAAAAAAACATAGGGATAAAATTCTCTATAAAAAAAAGTTTTGAAAGGCTGACCCGAATAGGGTGGCGCTCCGAACTCAGTTTGACTTTCTATTCCGCAGAATCATAACTTGTTCTGTGGCTTAGTCGAATAAAGCGCCGGACTAGCGATACGGAGTCGTGGGTTCGAATCCCACCAAAACTAGAGTTTTTTTTTTTTTTCATTCACATACAGACATTATTTTAGTCTGTCGAACCCTTCGGATAGTGCATAGATTTTATTATTTTCGGTCTTCTTTTGAAAACTGATTGTCGGACTAAAAATATAGTAATTTGGAGATTATTTGTATTCTTGTATAACTTTTTTGTTAAATGTTGCAGCTATGTTTTTCTTTCTTCATTCTGATCTCCAAACTCTCTGTTTTTTTTCTTTTCAAAAGGAACACTAATTAAAAATAATAAAATAGAAACATTTCACTTTTATTTAACTTCAGTTTTTTTTAATCAATTCACTGATTCTTTGTTTATTTTTTGACGAATGTTTCAAATCAATCAAATTCTACTGAGCAGCTCAGCAGTGATAGTTTACATTAAAAGAAATAATGACAGGATCAGCTATATTTTTTCCGTAATCGAATAAACGGTTTTAAACTGTGTCGGAGTTCAACCGGAAGAACCTCTTCCGGCTTGAAATTTAGCATACCTCAGCAGCGTATCGCAACCAACCTAGAGAAAACGGTCGCAAGTGCCCCTTTTCTTTCTTCTGACGTTCTGCTGTGACGTTCGCATATTTACACGCTTGCAGAAAGTGGAGAGAATTGCCCGTAATCAATATAAATAAGCACTAATTGAATAATGAAAAACAGGGCCAAATGTATGGCTTTTAAATTGATGGAATTTGCTCTGCGGCAGCGACAGCGGTCCGGGTTTACCAGCCTGCACATGCAACGACCGCCGCAACAATAACGACGACGACGACGGTGGATAAAAATGGCAAACGGTGTCAACTCCGACACCACCGAGCTGCGGTAACCGAGCACCACCGACCGTCGTACCGTTAATTCTGGCTTGGCTGTGGTCGTTGTCGTCGTCGTCTTGCCACCTCCACTTGAGAGAGAGATAGAGGGCATGAATGGAACGGATGCAAATTGATTCCATTTGACACCGCTTAAAAATTAAATCCACCTCAATTGGACTAACAACCCGCAACGACTGTACAGCTGGTTTCCATTCAATGGGTTGTCGGAGTAACGTGTCTGCGAGACGAAAATCCTCATTTGTAGGAAGGTCACTTCGAGCGCGAACGCAAGGTGAATGTGATGATTCAATTATTCCCGTCGGAGCTTCGCACGTTCTTTGACGAGATGGACAATACCTACACGGAGGATAGACGTGATTAGCTAAACGGGCTTTGACGAACACGAATTGAACCAGTCAGTTCAGTGCAGTGTCGCTGTCTTGTCCGACAGATTCGTCTAATGAAGTGGAGTGCACGCTTCAACGGAATGGCACGAGCGAAAGATGTGCGCTGTTCTAACTGAAAGCAGCCCCTATAACAACAGCTGTAAAGACGGGGGTATTCAGCATGACCATGTTAAGGGTGACGGGTTCGATTCCCGTTTCGGCTCAGGAACCTTTTGTAAAGCACTTTTTTGGGCATAGAGTATCTTCGTGCCTGTCACATGAAAAATTGACATTGGCAAAGAAAGCTCTCAGTTAGTAGTAACTTAGGAAGTGCTGAGAAGCTGAGAAGCAGGCTTTGTCCCAGTGAGGACGTCATGCCAAGAAGAAGAAGAAGAAGAAGGCGTGAACAATTTGCTCTTCGTCGTATATCATATTCATATTCAGATGATCAAAAACCTTAATATCTTTGGATATTCTCAGAATCGCCATAACTAAAGCTAACTAAAATGGCTTAAAAAATTAAGTTTTATAACGATTTTAAAAACCTCTCCAAGACTAATTGGTCTTCGCTCAACTCGAAACGACTCTAATCATCTAGTACAGTGTCGGTCAAAACATTTAGATTCGTGAACCGATTCGGCGGAAATTTTGACAGAAGTTCAGATAGAATTTAGTTGTTTTTCATATCGGTGGATTTCACTTGAATATTCACTACCATTCTCGAACTTCAAACCTTCTCAACATTTTCAGATGAACTCTTGAAGGAACTTCTGTAGTACTTCTGAAGGGGAAGGCAACCGGAGTAACACTTTGATGACCGCCATAAAACATAATACCGAAGCCTACTTTATCAAGAAGGCTTGCAGCACTTGGAAATCGGGAGACGGCGGTTACGCTTGTCGTTAGTTTGGGCAAAAAAGGGTGCTTCGTGGGGGTTTCCCAGAGTTTCTTCTGCGTTTTACCCATAGACATTTTCATGTGATTTCTTCCAGAATTTATCTCGAGATCTCCACAAGAGTTGCTCTCAGGATGTTACTCAAATATTGTCGTAAAATTTCTCCTAGAGTTCGGCATTCCTCTTGAAGATTTTCCGGAGTTTCTCTTGGGACTTCTCCAGGAGATCTTCCCGAGATTTCTCTCAAAGTTCCAAAGTAATAATTCCCATAGAGCTACTAGAGCTCTACCCAGGATTATTTGAAGAGTTTTTTTTTCATAATTTTACTTCAAACGTTACTCCCGTCCATGATTTCTTCCGAAGTTTCTCCTGTAATATCTTCAAGAAGTTTTCTACTACAGTTTCCTGGGATATTTCTTTAAGGTTCTCTAGGGATTTCTTTTGAAGTTTCACCTGAGATTGTTCTCGTAGTTTCTCCCTGCACTTTTCCCAGAAGATTCCTTCCGGTGTTCGTCCTGGGGTGTTTCTCAGTTTTTTTTTCTTTAATTTATCCTGGACTTTCTCCTAAGATATTTTCCGGTGTGCCTTATGCGATTTCTGTAGGAGCTACTGCTAATATTTCCAGGCTTTTCATCGCAATTGTTTACAGGATTTCTTGCAGGGATTCTCTCGAGATTTTTTTTCACAGTTTTTCTCGGAATCATTTCCAGAACTCTTCCCGGAATCCCCACGGCAAATTATCTCGAGATTTGGTGTGCTTCTTTTGGGACTTTTTTTAAATAGTTGTTCTCGGTATTTTTGCAGAGGAGTTCTTTTCGAAAAGCATCGTGGGATAACTTACAAAATTACTTGTAAGAAATTCTCGGATCCCCCATATCGGCAGGAATCCAGATCAAATCTTGCAACGCACTCGGCAGGGACCTATTAATCCTCCTAAAATGTTATGCTAGGCGAACCACGATGACGTTGTGCACGTACAGCAAGCCTATTTTAGTCATATTAAGGTGAAGATATGACGAAGCCACACCCAGAATTTTCGAGAGCACGAATTCGAAGAAACAAACTTCGGTTTCCGCTGAAAAGTTGATCGATTTGTCGTTACCAACGGGTTATCAATCGATCAACTATTCAGCGCAAACCGACATTCGGTTCTTCAGATTTGTACTTCTGAAAATTCGAGGTGGCGCTTCGTCATATCTTCACCTTAACCCCAATATCCTACTAGAGTTAAAGAAATCTTGAGAAAGCTCGGACGACTCGGAATTATGGGAGTAATCTCTGGAGGATATACTAAGGAAATTCAAGGAGACACACGAGACGCGACATGAGACAAGACATAACACTTATCGTTCTTACGATTGTAAGAACGATAAGTGTTATGTCTTGTCTCATGTCACGTCTCGTGTGTGTCGTGAAGTTCTTACGTTTGCATAAACTGTAAAAGTTAATAGTGAAATTGAAAGAGGAACTTTGAAAATCTCTATGAGAATCACAGGTAGGAAATCCAAGAAAAGTATCTGAAAACTCTTGAAGTAATCCTTGGAAGAACTTCTGCTAGAATCTCGCAAAAATCTCGAAAGAAACTGTTGGAAAGCAATTATGGAAAATCACTTGTCCTAGTTTCGGCTGGTCATATACTTAAAAAAAGATAAATTCTTGAAGAAACTTTGGATAAACTTTGAAGGATCTCCAGGAGGAATTCAGTGAGAAAATATGGAAGCATATTGGCAAATTTCTGGAAGGCATCCCGGTAAATACTCCTGCAAAGACCCCATGAAAAACTCCTGCAGAAAATACCAAGGAGGAATTATGATAAAATCCTAATAACAGGAATTCAAGAAAGAATCATGGATAGAATTTAGAGAGAAAACCTCACAATAATTTCGGAACGGGTTCTGGACAGCTTTCCAATCAAACTTTTGAACGAATCTCTGAAGGGATTCCCAATTCTTGAAAAAGTTGAAAGAGTATTCACCGGAATAGCCAAGATAACCGGTGCCACCTGTTTTTATTCAAAGTTGAACAAAAACATCCGATAATTTTGAAATTACTCATCTAAAAATCCTCATTATTTAGTGATCTAAAATGTAAAAACAAATGGATTATTCAAAGTTTCTGTTTCGGAAACCTAGTTATACTCTCTTAATGATAATTTGATGAATATTTTCCTAAAAATGTTTTATCGAATTGCTGAAGGAGTGTTGCGAACCAAATTCCCGAGAATTATGTATAAAAAGTCTGCTGTTTGATTTTTTGATGCCTGATGTAAGATTTCTGATATCTTATGTTTGATAGTCTATTGTCTGAAGTCTGATATCTGATGAACGATTTCTAATTACTTATTTTTGTTACCTGATTATCGATTTCTGATGTTCTTATTTTGATAACCATTTCTGATGTCTAGCTTCTGAGGTCTGATTTATAGTTGCTGATTTCTGATAGCAGTTGTCTGATTTCTGGTGTCTGATGTCTGAATTCTAAATTCTTAATTATCAATTCTCATTTCTGGTACCTATTGTCTGATTTGCGATTTCTAATGTTTTACGTCTTATATCTAATGTCTGCTTCCTTATTTTTAAGATATCGGATGTGCGAGTTTTTTTTGTAATATCTAACGTCTGATACCTGGTGTCTGATGTCTGATTTCTAAAATTGTATGTATGTTGTCTCATTTCTGATACATGTTGTTTGATTTCCAGTTTCTGATGTTGTGAAATCTTATTTCTAAGATCTAATGTTGGATGTCTGTTGTCAGAGATGATTAACGTTTGATTTCTGAAAACTCATTTCTAATTAATGATTTCTGGTTTGAATGTTGAATTTCTGATGACCTATATCTGATTTCTGTTTTTTTTTTTCATTTCTGATGATATCGTGCTGGTTATTTATGATTTTTTTTTCATTATTGTTGCGTTACGTCTATTTTTTTGTTATTTCTAACGTCTGATATCTAAGGTCTGATTTTTTAATTCTGTTATCTGCTTTCTGATTTCCTGTTTCTGATGTTCCTCGTCTTTTATCTGAAATCTTATATCCGATTTCTTATGTCGGATGTGTGGTTTTTGACTTACAATATCTAACGTCTGATGTCTTATTACTTACTTTTTTTCAATTTATCTGATTTCTGTTGTTGTTTTCCAATTTCTGATGTTCCACGTCTTTTCACGCGTTAACTGATTTCCAATACCTAATTTCTGATATTTTATTTCTGATGCATAATGTTTTATTTTTGGTTTTGTTCTTATTTTTACTATTGTGTACGTATGATTTTTTTAATGTCTCTGATGTGACTGATATTTGAAGTCTGATTACGTACTCCCAATACCCAATACCTGATGCCAGATGAGTGGTTTTGTTGTCTGATATTCGATTTGTAATGTTTCACGTCTTATAGCTATTTGTTGACATCTGATATCTGATGTACGATTTTTAATTTACAATTTAGAATAGATGTCTTTAATAATCAGACAGAGGCTGACTCGTCTCTTATGATTTACAATTTTGATATCTGGTGCCTGATAGCTTATTTTAGAATTCTGATGTTTGATTTCTAATATCTAATGCTTAATCTGAACTCTGACTTATAATATCTGATGTCAGATGTATGGCTTTAGATATCTGAGATCTCATTCCTGATAACTGATGTCTAATTTCTGATTTTTCGATCACAGACCAATTTGGAACCTTACAAATGTATTGCAGGCACTGGAACCCTCAAATCAATAACACTAATAGTTTAATGAGAGCTTTTTGATTCTCGCTCATATTACGGTAGTCCGACCTTTAAAGTTTTTTTTAATACTCTCTCTCCATATATTTGGGGGATGTTCATAAACCACGTAGATTTTAAGGAGGAGAGAGAGTGTTGGTCTGATTAAAGTTTTCGTTTCGTTCCATACATTTTTTTCTCTCCAAATTTCAGTATGAAAGAATAGGCGGAAATGACCAAAATTTGGTCTACGTGGTACCTCCTAAAGTACTTCTTGGGATTTGTTAAGAAACTCCTGCTGGGATCTTCCAAAAAATCTGTAAGGATTTTCTTACCAATTCCCACCAGAATTACTCCGGAGATTCATTCAGGAATTGATCTAAACTTTTCCAAAGGATCCCTTCAGATTTGCCTCTGACGATTATTCCAGAAATTCCTGCTGGTATTTCTCCGGTTTTTTAAATAAATATCCATAGATGCCCTAAACTTGTTCGCCAGAAAATTCTGAAACATTTTATTCTGAAATTCGTCATGGGATTTCTGTACAGATTTTCTTAGAGGGATGCTTCTATGAATTTCATGGGGGTCTCGCTTGGAATTCTGCCAGTGTTTCTGTGTGGTATTCCTACATGAGCATCTCTTGGTATTGATTAAGGATTTTTTTTTGCTGGAATTCATCGGATTTTCCTAGAATGCACGATGACGCTAGAAATTCTCCAGGAATTGCCGCAGATTTGTTTTCTGCAGATGTCTTCATGAATTTTATTAAGAATCCTAACAAGGATTTCTTCTGAGATTGCGATAGGAATTTGTCCGGGAACTCGTCTAGAGGTTTTTACACTTACAGAGATGATTAGGCATTCCTTGAGGAATTCCTGTAAGAGTGACTGACTGTGTTCGGAAAAGTGGGTCAGCAGGTTCAAGCGAGAGTTCTTCACGGCCTATCGGTTGCATAATTCCGTGGAATAGGTTCCAACTGATTGCAACTTTTCTAGCGAATCGATTCCGCTGAAAAAAAGTTCGATTCGAGCAGTTTCGAGCAGCTGCTCGAATGGTCCGATTTTGATCGAATTTCGCAAAGAATTTAATAAACTCAAAGTTGCAGCATTCAGACATTCGATTCTTCAATTCTCCAGGAACTCTTCGTGGGATTCCTTAAGGAATTTCACCATGAATTTCTTCTCATTCATTATTCTAATTAAAGCTAAATCTTCACACACCAAGGATGTCTCCAGCGATTTCCCTTGGCATTTTTTTTTAAGGTTTCTTCAAAGCTTCTTCCACAGAGATATCTCCACAAAAATGTGTTTATCAACGCACATTGATTCCTGAGGTCCTATTTCGTTTAGTGTATTCAAAAAAGTAGTTTTGAATGCTCGTCCAACTTTTGAAAGTAATACTAATGTCAATCATCCACCTAGAAGTGAGATAAATATTTGTATTTATAAGTAAAAATGTGTTTATGTATTCCAAAAAATGTCATCATGAGTAACCATGCTGAACAAGCTGTTGTTCTATTTTAGAAATTTGAACCATTTTTTCTTAACCGTCTTCTTAACATCATTTGTTTTTGCATGATTTTATTCAAGAATTTTCCATTTTTTAAAGATTTCTCTTCAAAGTTATTTGTGATAACAAAATACATGTGATCTCTGAGGACGTCAAAGATGATCAACACACTTAAAATAAAGTACCGTATTCAGCTGTTATATTTTCGGTAAAAGTTCAGATTACCGAATGTTCAGCAACATATTACCGAAGTTCGTCAAAAAAATGCCGAACGTTCGGTAAACTCTACTGAATCATCGGTAATGTTTACCGAACGTTCTGTCAAATTTAGTCGAACTTCGGTAAAACTGTGCTGAACTTCGGTAATCCAAACTTTTACCGAAAATAGAACAGCCGAACAAGTAACTCTAGAATAAGTGTGAAGACAGCAAAAGTTGTTTTTAAATTTTACATATCCAAAATGTAAAAATTTGCCCCATTTTATTTTTGTAAATGTTACTAAAATAAACTATGCTTTAAAAAATATCTAGAATAAATTAAAGCTTTCATATTGTCATATTGAGAAGAAACGCCTCCATGAAGTACTCAAACTAACTGGGATAGAAACTTTTAGAGCTGCTGTAAATCTATAGCATTCATTGGCAATTTATTGTAGTTTTATGGTATGGTATTGGAAGCAAGATACAGATAGGACATGCCCAATATGCCAAATGTGAGATGCAATTTGGGTAATGATGAATTTGAAAAGAAAAAACATTTCTCGAGAAAATTGTCCATCGAGATTGGAAATCTGGACTTGAAAAGTTGGGTCCATTTCCCTGGAATCGGTTCCATTATGACGTTCCGTCTGGAAGCGACCATATTTTTTCACCTGAAACATATAGCGTAACAGCTCTTCCCTAATATGTTTACAGGAATAGTCTTAAAAGAGGCTTATTGTGAGAAATGGACCATATTGGCTACTGCCGGAGCCGCCCAAGTGCCCCCGGCGGAACCTGTAGAACGGGATATTTGCAATTTTCCGCCAAAAACATCGTGTGATAGCTATTTCTATTCATGTGAAGCTTCAACCCTTCAATAGTCGCGCTGTTCTATTTTTTCGGGCCCAAATAATTTCGGTCGCGAAATTAGGCGTTTGGAAACAGTGTGCAACGTTTCTACCCAAAAGTTAACTTTCTTCAGGGTCTATATTTCATTTTTTTTAATAATTAATACATAATTGTTAAATAACCAATGCACAAGACGCACAGAGCAAAGGACACATTGCTCTACAGTAACCTTCAAACGAAGCACTGCTAAATGATTTCAACTAAAATGTGTGTATGCTTATGTTGTAAAAAAGTATTTATAATTAATTCGAGTAACTACTCGAATTTTATAACCGAGTTAAAAAATGTCGTGTTTTAATTTTTCTGCATCGAACAACTCAAATATCTACATTTAATTTTACTAGCGATAAAACGTGAAGGAAAACCATTTGAAGCAAATAAATTTGAGCCTTTAAACACACTGATAAATCTTTCAAAGGATGTCGTAACTTGCCTACCATCATCGCCCTCTGAGATTCCTCTTACTGTGCGTTCCTCGCATACCATTCCCATACACATCGATACAACACCCTACCTACCTACAATGTGTATGCCAGGCCAGTGTGCCACAGTGCCAGAGGCAGCTGTGCATTTTTACACACTCTCTGCCAACCAGCTGAAGCCAAACCGTCTGTGCTTGTTTGCTTGAACTCACCCACCGACCGACCTAACAACCGAATGATGACGACGCGATGATGGTGGCGATGGCTGACACAAACTATCTATCTGTGTCTACTGCTGAACTGCTGAATGTTGATGGTGCCGATACACTAACGAACTGAGATGCTGCCATTGCTGCACCCAGTCCACATCATACACAGATGTGGCTCACTGACTGGGTGCAACTGAAACTGTGTTTACATAATCTCACTCGTCGCCGAGTTGCCTACCGTCGCGTCGGACGAATCCATTCATGGTTGAAATTCGCGGCGCAGATTCTGGTAACATACAATCAAATCGCTCATAACTGTTCACTGTTCAGTCCACCATGTGCACAGCATAAACGCATAAAAACATCAGGGAATGTGTCACTCAATCGTCGTCGTAGCTGTCGTTGTCATTTTTCTTTCCGTCGAAAGTTTTCTTTGTCCGAAAGATTTCGAATGGCTCGGATTACACGACGATCACTTCGAGTTGGGCCCGAATCCGTCTCTTTATTGATGATGACTATCATTATGAAGGCTCTCGTGTATGCAACGGCAGCATAGCATGAGTCAGAGGCGACGAGGGCCGGTGATTTCACTGCTGCTGCTACTGCATTAATAAACGTATTCCTAGGAAAAGAGAGGAAAAAAAGAACCAGCGTTCCGCAGTTTCAAGCGCCGCCGTCAAGCCGTCCTCTAGCTAGCTAGAAGGTGGGTAATTAGCCCCTTCCCTCGTTGGCTTCAGTATGCAGTGTTACTGCACTGCACGCTGCAATGGCTGCACTGCCGCACTCAAGCCGTTGTTTGAGCGAGAGATTTGCGCATTCAAGAAGCTGTCAGTTTGATCCATCGGAGGGTGTCCAACCGTGTCGTTGGTGTCTACTGACTGTGTTCGGAAAAGTGGGTCAGCAGGTTCAAGCGAGAGTTCTCCACGGCCTATCGGTTGCATAATTCCGTGGAATGGGTTTGCGACTTTTCTGGCGGATCGATTCCACTGCAAAAATTTCGATTCGAGCAGTTTCGAGCAGCTGCTCGAATGGTCCGATTTTTATCGGATTTCGCAAAGAATTTAATGAACTCAAAGTTGCAGCCTTCAGACATTCGATTGCGCGATTGGGACATTGAAAATTACGCCATCATCGTCGGCAATTACATCGCCCACCCGTGGAAAAAACTTTACGAGGCTCATAAATTCCGCGCGCTTTGGTGCGCCCACCTCGCTCCGACTCCTCACGAGGAAACGACATAAATAATAATGAACGTATAAATTTAGCCGTTTCGATTGAAGCCGACGATAAGACAGGGCGCCTTGCACGAACTCAATTTTCCAGGGACCACCGCCGTAGCCGCGCCAAGACGGCAGGAATTTTCCTTCAAGGAAATCTTCCTCCACCCCTCCGGTCAATAAATGGAAAACTTTAATCCTTTCGCGTGTCCCGTTCCTGGATAACGACCGGAACGCCGACCTGAAAAAAAAACTAGTTTAACTCAGACGTCCTTAGACACGCTACGGCGCGCGATGACGACGTTTTCCACTTCCGTTCGTTGGAAGAGAATTTTCTTCATATCATCGCGTCTAAGCGCTCCGACAAGGACGGACGAGCTTAAACTTTGGCCTTACACGAGCAATTAGCGTCATTCCGTAGCTTGCGTTCGCACAAGGCCATCGCCAATGATAGATTGCTGATTGCTTCGGGGTGATTCAGATTTTCTCCGAGGTGGAATGTCGTTTGTCGTGGAATTCGAGCAGCTGCTCGAATTCGTTCGTCACGCCAGAAATCGCCTCAGACGAACACGAAAATCGATAAGACCGATTGCACGCTTTCCAATTATAACAAGATTAGTGCATGCGAACCGAGGTGTCGGTTTACAAAACGTCCTTCGACATGAAATTCGTGTTAACCTCGGACCGAAGAAAAATCCGAAACCGCAACATTCTTGCATGTGTGGTTTGGTACCGTGCGGTTCAACCGAAATATGATGATCGTTGATAGTTCGTAATCTCCGTTCCGAAAGCGCTCTTGCCGGCGCTGTGGTGTGTTATAAATTCCGCGCGCGAATCAGTTTGGTAACTATTTGCTCAACTTGTCGCTCGATGTCGGGCTCCGTTAGCTCTGTACTGTATCTTTTTATCTTCCAACGTCATTCGCATCAAGTTTGTTGTCCCCCATAAATAGAAGCGAGCGGTGACAACAACGATGGCACAGACCATAAAGGTTGAGATTTTCAAACCTGGCGCGAACGGCGGTTCCGCATTTATCACATTAACGCAATCGGAAAAGGTATCTGGGATGGGGGAGTGGGGTTAAATGCTCTTTTGGTTGGAAGGGATTCATTCCAATATCTAGGTGCTAATGAGATTCTTAGAAGCATATTCGTTCATCTAAACATAGCACTTTTAATTAGCAGTTCCATGGTTACCTAATTGTTCAGCTGTTTCTTAATATTTAAAATATTTGAAATATGGAACGAGCTCACCACGTTGAAATTAGCTCAGTCAACAGTTGAGATTTTTTTAAATTTATTCCATGAAAATTTATGAATTTGCTTAGGTTTTTCTTAAAGTTGACCAAATGACGTCAAATTTTGAAAAAAAACGCCATCTCACCCCACTGCAAACTTCAAACGCCCAAAGCCCGAGCAACGCTCATTCTCATCCCGAGAGCTTGATCTCGCCTACCAAAGTATTGCGTTGTTTGCTCTAATTATTTGCATCTCGGCGCGATTGTCGTCACACATTTTGTAGTCCAACATTTGAAATGTGAATGTGTTTGTTGCTACCATCGCATCGCATGGCATTGTCGTCCACAGAGATCTGATGCGATCTCCGGCGAACTGAATTGTGTAGCCAACTGGACTGGCGACTACAACAGCTGCTGAGTGCTGGTCAATTGCATTTAAATAGTAATAATAATGTCGACCGTCGGTCGTCGGCGAGAGGTTGTCAAGTGAGAATGTGGCTGCTTGCGGTTGCCCGAAGTTGTTCGTCCTGTAATAGGAACAAATTTGCGCTCCGATTGATAGATTACGACGGCCAGCGGTGCCGGTCTGTGTTTGGTCAATTGAGCGAAGGTTGACCGGTACGACTGGGCTTGGCACGTGTTGTGAGGGTGGAAAAGTTCTAGGACAGAATGTGAACGATCAGAAGATTGTATTGACACAACTGTGGAGATGCAGGGGATTCCTCGGTCTCGGTTATAGAACCAATAGTTTTTCTCTTTCCCGAAGTCGACTAGGAAATGCTGTGATGGTTTAAGCTCATCAAAGAGCTTTGGAGAATGGAAAATGCTAGTTTTTTACTATTTCCGACGTTTCGGTCCGTTTAAGAGCTTCTTCAAGGGTGCATCCCTCACGGTTTTCTAGTCAAAACGGTAAAATTAATGTTTGATCACTGTTTTGAGGCTACGACTAAGGTTATGTATCATGGCAGACTCAACCAGAACAAGAATTAACCCTCAAAAGCCCTAGACGATTCACTTTTTTTCAATCGGCTACTACCCAAAGACCATACAATCAAAAAATTTGAAACCAATTTTAAATTGAATGCGGTTAGTTGGTCTTCCAATATCTGGGTGTGGCATCCCCCCTGACCCCTCCCCCCTTTCTGGGTATTGAGAAATACCTTGCCACGGGGGTATTTTTCGGCAATTTTATTGAATATCACACATATTATCATTCTGAAATTTGTAATGTAAAATGTATTTGGCCATAAAATGGTCGCTCTGTGCTATGGGCATGCCACCGCTACGGAACCAGTTCCGGACGTTCAGGTTTCCGGACATAATCTCCGGAGGAACCTGCTACATACTGTATACTAAGGTCCGCATTCATAATCCTTTTTTGCGGCTTCAAATATTGAATTTAGAAGTATGATGTCTTAGAAGAGTTTGTTCTATATACTTAATTCTTTATTTTAAAATTTTCACCTAGATGATTAATCCACCTAAAAGTGCGATAGGAATTCATTTTTTTCAAAAATAAAGATAGGGTATTGGTGTCTTCTACAAAGTTGCAGAAAAGGGTATTATTGGAAAGTTTGCCGAACCAACTATTAACTTATTTGCTCAACTTTAAGAGTTATGTGTCATTGTTTGTGGACGACCCCTTGTAATAGATTTTCGCTTATAACTTTTTCTATGGATTTTTAGGATTTTTCGAGTGTTCTACAAAGTTGTTATTTGTGATGGAATACACCTCATTCTGCTTTTTTCTTCGTACTGGATTAACGCTCCAAGCGGTACAGCGCCTGCATCTCAACTTCCAAAACTTTCAAAAAGACTATGGAGTTTTTGGAGAAATCCTCATTATTGTTTTATTTTTTAATGATTATAATACTCCTCTAAAAATTATTACTGTAAACTAAGAAAATGATCTTAGTATTTATCCAGTAGTTCATGCCGGAGATCCACTTGAAATTTCTTCAGAAACTTTTTTGGCATTAATTCAATAATTTCCTAAAGAATCCACCAGGAAGTCTTGTTGGAATTCCTCAACCAATTCCTGCTGGTAATGTACCTGGAATTCTTGGTGGACTCCTAAGAGCAATTACTGAAGAAATCTTAGCTGATATTGTTTGAAAAATTCCAGCAAGAATTCCTGAAAAAAATATCTGAAGGAATCCTAGCAAGAATTTCAGGTGATGTTTCTAGGGAAATTTCTAAAGGTATCCTTGAAAAATCTCTGGAGAAATCACAAATGTAATTCCTATAGGAATCCTTGGAGGAATTTCATGCAGCAAATGTAAAGGAAACTTTGGAGAAACCTTTGGGGTAATCTCAGCAAGAATTTTGAGAGAAATTCCATTATTAATTTGTGGAAGAATTTGAAGAGGATTTCTTAAAATACTTTTTCTTGGATTCCTCCAAAAGTTTCTCTTTGCATTCTTCTGAGCATTTCTCCAAGAATTCTTTCAGGACCTCATTTACGAAAAAAAACTCTAGAATGCCCAGTCCACAGGAATTTCTACAAAAGTTCTTTTTGTGATTTTTACAGTTTTTTTTAAACATTCCTTTACAAATTTCACTTCAAATTTCCCCAAAATGCCTGCTTGGTTAAAACCACGAATTCCTCAAGTTGTTCTTCTAGTAATACCTCTTGGAATTTATCAAAGAATTCTTCTGGGATTACCTCTAGACATTCTTGTTGGGATTTATTTAATTATTATTGATTGGATTCATCCACCAACTACTACTATAACTTCTCTTCTGTAACATCCTTCAGAGTTTCTCTTGCGCTTCTTCTAAGAATGTATCTAGGGATTGATTCAGGAATTCCTCTTCGTTTTCTTATTGGAAATCTCCCTCAGATTTCTTTGAGAAATTAAGTTGAAATTGATTCAGATTTCTCGAGGAATTCGTGGTGGGAAACCTCTTGGAAGTCTTGCTGGAATTCCTCAAGCCATTATTGACAGAAATTATTCAGCAATTCCTGCAGGATTCTTAAAAGCATTTACAGCAAAATACCATCTGGAAATGCTTGTGAAATCCCAGCAGAAATGCTTGGAGAAATCCTGGTAGGAGTTCCTGAAGGAATCACAGCAAGAATTCATAGAAATATTCCGGGAGGATTTGAATAAACTGTAGAATATTTCTTAAAGGGACATTCCTTGCAGAGGGAAGAATCCCGGCAGAAACTTCTAGCACAATCTCATCAGGCATTCCTGGAGGAATTCTAAGAAGATTTCTCAAAAGATTTCTCCAGCATTTTTTTTAGGGATGACTGCTGGGATTCCTTTCTCCTTGAAATTCTTCTCCAAGGATACCTCTAGGAATTCCTCTTGCAATACATCCAGTAAACAACAGGGATTCCAAAAATACCTTCTGGAATTTCTTAGGGAATTCTTGCTGAGATTTCCATGGAATATCTCCAATAAATATAAATATTGCTCTTTAAAGTCCTGTAGGAATTACTAGAGGATTATCTGCAGATATTGCATTGGAATCCCAGAAAAAAAAATCAGGAGGGTACCTACCTGAAATATCTAGAAAAAAAACCCCAGTAGAAGTCCTGGAGCAATTTCAGCAGTAGTTCATAATATATTCTCAAGAGGATTCCCAGTAGGAATTACTTATTTCTGGAGAAATACATGATAAATTACAGCAGGATTTACTGGAGGAGTCCCAGCAAGAAATACCTATTGGTAATGCAAGAAGAGAGGAGTCCAGGTGCAAAGAGGTGTAAGTGACCATTTTGTTGATTTTGAGCTGAGCATATCAAAAAATCCTTATAATTTTAAGCTTCTAGGAACTTTTTCAAGATTATTTTTACGATGAATTGCAATGAATCAGGGAAAATTGGGTCCATTTTGAAACCATATTCATTTTGTGTGGGAGGAAAAATTAATGGAAAACTTTATTTACTCAAATTTTGTTTACTCGAAAGTATATTTTTGTCACTTTCACCCATTTGCTTCTTACCTCTCTCAATTCTTGTGTGAGTCCTTGCAGAAATTTATGGAAGAATCTCAAGAGCCATTTCTGGAAGAATTCTTGGTCAAAACCTCTGAAAGAAGCACAGGAGGAATTTCTGGGAGATTCCATGGAGAAATCCCTTCAAATCCCTTTAAATCTGAATGTATCCCGGAGAAATTCCTGAAGGAACCCTTGAAGCTATTTCTTCAGCAATCCCCGCAGGAATCGCTTAGAGAAGCTCATCAGGTTTTTCTGAAGACATTCCTCTTGCAATTTTCCTAAGGAGTTTTAAACATATTTTTATACATTCCGAGCTACCTTCAAGAACTCCTCCAGAGATTTCTCCAAGGTATGCTATTGACCATCAAACGCAAAGCTAAATTGCGCAGGTGGCGCTTTTCTAAAACAGTAAATTACCAACCCTAGACTGAATTACTAATGCTACAAATGGAAGAAAAGTTAAATTATTGCAGAATCTCCTAACTTTCATGCAATGTATTGGCCAGAAATAGGTTGTGTGCTAGTAGTGGACCCTGCGCCTATAGTGGACCCCCTTCAGAAAAACTCAAATATAAATGCCCAAATCAACTGTTTCCAGGCAACTTCCACCGGGGGAACATCAATTACATTGCTACACAGCAGTTCCTGGCAAACAAATGACCCAGTGGCCGCAACAATCGGTTATTTTAACTATTTAATGAATGTAAACACTCAAAAGGGTCCACTATACGCACACTCAGGGAGGGTCCACTATAGGCACCGTCGGCGGCGTGACAGCTTACATGGAAATCAAATGGGGGGTCCACTATAGGCGCCAAGATATTTGTAAATAATCCTATAATGGACCCCGGTGGTGTCCATTATAGGCAACATCGATGCGTATTTTCAAATGCGTATTTCACTGGAATAATATATTATTGTTGTATGTTTGACGGTCTTAACATAAAGAGGGGACGTGGAACTTGCTAAAAAAATCTACTTTGGAACAGTTCACTGCCTTAACATAGCTAAAAAGCCGCAGAAGTAAATTTCGATGGCTTAGGGGGTCCACTACTAGTACCCAAACCCAATGTTATTTTTGCTTCCAAAGTTGAAAATTTTGCGAGACTTAACCTCACATTTGATCGTCAATAGCAATTCTGCTTGCGATTCATTTATAGATTTCTTCATGGATTCCTTCCTTCCTTCAGTAATAATTCCTAAAGGAATTTCAAGTTGCTTCCCAGCTGGAAAATTTGTAAGAATATTTCCTAAATAATCGTCATGTAAATCCCCCAGAGAATCAAAACGAGTTTTTTTTTTTTGAAAGAATCACAGTTGTAAGGGGCTGTCCATAAACCACGTTGTCATTGTGGTGGGGGGGGGGGGGGGGCTTGGGGGGTGGGTGTTCGGCCTATGATCATTTTGTATGGACAAATAAAAAATTCTGTATGGACTAATGACCACGTGGTTTATGGACAGCCCCTAACCACTAGCGTGGCCAGATGTTCCTTTTTACTCGTTCTTCAGGAACAAACAAGAGAACGAGAATCATGGAAAAGATGGAACTTACTCTCACCTCTATTCCTCTATTTCTCATAATTATAGAAGAGAATGAATGAGAAATAAGAAAAATAAGCCGGATCTAATGGGTGCCCAGGACCGAAAGTAGTAAGTAGTGATTGTAATGGATTGAGGTATTCCAGCAATAATTTCTGCAAAAATCATGGGAATTTTCCCAAGTATACTTCAGGATGGTATTTTAGGCTTTCACCCCCAAGTTGAGATGCAGTCGCTGTTCCACTTGGAGCGTTATTCCAGTACGAAGAAAAAAGCAGAAGAAGATGTATTGCATCACAAAGAACAACTTAGTTAAACACTCAAAAAATCCTAAAAATCCATAGAAAAAGTTATATCCGAAAACCTGTTACAAGGGGTCGTTCACAAACAATGACACATATCTCTTAAAGTTGAGCAAATAAGGTAATAGTTGGTTCGGCAAACTTTCCAATAATACCCTTTTCTGCAACTTTGTAGAAGACACCAATACTCTATCTTTATTTTTGAGAAAAATGAATTCCTATCGCACTTTTAGGTGGATTAATCATCTAGGTGAAAATTTTAAAATAAAGAATTAAGTATATAGAACAAACTCTTCTAAGACATCATACTTCTAAATTCAATATTTGAAGCCGCAAAAAAGGATTATGAATGCGAACCTTAGTATACAGTATGTAGCAGGTTCCTCCGGAGATTATGTCCGGAAACCTGAACGTCCGGAACTGGTTCCGTAGCGGTTTCATGCCCATAGCACAGAGCGACCATTTTATGGCCAAATACATTTTACATTACAAATTTCAGAATGATAATATGTGCGATATTCAATAAAATTGCCGAAAAATACCCCCGTGGCAAGGTATTTCTCAATACCCAGAAAGGGGGGAGGGGTCAGGGGGGATGCCACACCCAGATATTGGAAGACCAACTAACCGCATTCAATTTAAAATTGGTTTCAATTTTTTTGATTGTATGGTCTTTGAGTAGTAGCCGATTGAAAAAAAGTGGTTCGTCTAGGGCTTTTAAGGGTTAACCGTGTTGACTAGAAAACCATAAATATTGAACACTCGAAAAAGGTTCCAAATGGACCGAAACGTCGGGAATATCAAAAAGTTGTATTTAACATTCCTCCTGAACTGCGAGGCCAAACCATAACTGTAAGGACGTGGCCAACACAGTATTTACACCTTGGAAAGCCCATGGATGATTCTCGTAGAGTTCGATGCTTGATCAATCTGAGTTCTACAAACCTTCATGAGGTCAAACTGTGTTCAAGCTCTTCTGCGTGATCACTGGTCACGATTGTTACAGTAAATCTACAGTACACATACGCAGTATACCTACAGTAGATCTGTAGGCCAATTCTTCTAGGAATCTTTGGATGTTTCGAAGAATCCGTAGAATACAATCTTCAATGTAACGTTGCCTTACAAAACTTCATGGTTACATACCGCGTTTGGAAACATGTTGAAGATTGGGGTATTAATCGAGCAGATCTTAAGATCTACTGTTCAAAAAGTTTTTACTCTTGGATCATCTATGCACAATCGAACTAAATTTTCAGTAATAATCCAGTTTTTTTATCACAGTGCTTTTTGAATGACCAAATTGCCTCTTGAAAATCTGCTTAAGGGCAAACTTCTTGAAATCCCGCTTCAACAGTGCATCAGAACTTCAGACGCACAAATCTCAAGAAGCAAGCTTCAAACAACAGTGAATTGCATTATTCTGTTCTTGCTCACTTGTAATAAGCTTAAAATAAGAAGATCAGATGCGCTGGTTTTGTTTATGAAGAGATTTGTGCCCTCGAAATCGTGAGTAGGTCCCAAAGTCGGCCATTGTGGCGGCCATTTTGGGATTCTAACAAGTCTGTCCTTAACGCGGTTCATACACGTGAATTATGAGCTTCGGAAGAAGATCATGTAACCCAATAGTTCTACAGGCGTCTTGGAAGCTCTTGAACAAGGTAAATTCTCAAAGTAAAGTGAAACTAGTCACATGGCAAGTTCTACATTATTTTGATTATTTACCTTGTTCAGGAGCTTCCTTCTTTAAAGTCAAGAATTTACGCATATATACCGTGTCTTCCAGAAGTCCTTGTATGACCAACGAACTTCCCCATTGAAACACGAATGTTGTTGGACTACGTGGATTTTTTTCGCAATTTTTCCACTCAATTTGTCCATTTTTCAACACATATTGTGCCTATGAACTTCAGGCATTACGTATGTCTTCCCCATTGAGTTCAAGGGTTGGTCAAATCAAGTTGTAGATATCTTTATGAAGTCATACCGCATTCAAATTCTTCATAGTTATCACTGCTTACGACAGTAGATCTCAACCCTCGAGCAGTGGCGTTTACGTTCACGCTGTGTATACTCAGAGCATGACGCGACAGCTCTCGAGTTAAAACCTGTGCCTCCAAGAGTTTGAGAATACTCTGAAGCACCATAAAGAAGAGATTTCCTCCAAAATCCTTGGAGGATTTCCTCCCAAACCCTTGGAGAATTTCCTCCGAAGCCCTTGGAGGATTTCCTCCGAAATCCTTGGAGGATTTCCTCCGAAATCCTTGGAGGATTTCCTCCGAAATCCTTGGAGGATTTCCTCCGAAATCCTTGGAGGATTTCCTCCGAAATCCTTGGAGGATTTCCTCCGAAATCCTTGGAGGATTTCCTCCGAAATCGTTGGAGGATTTCCTCCGAAACCCTTGGAGGATTTCCTCCGAAACCCTTGGAGGATTTCCTCCGAAACCCTTGGAGGATTTCCTCCGAAACCCTTGGAGGATTTCCTCCGAAACCCTTGGAGGATTTCCTCCGAAACCCTTGGAGGATTTCCTCCGAAACCCTTGGAGGATTTCCTCCGAAACCCTTGGAGGATTTCCTCCGAATCCCTTGGAGGATTTCCTCCGAAACCCTTGGAGGATTTTCTTCCGAAACCCTTGGAGGATTTCCTCCGAAACCCTTGGAGGATTTCCTCCGAAACCCTTGGGGGATTTCCTCCGAAACCCTTGGAGGATTTCCTCCGAAACCCTTGGAGGAATTCCTCCGAAATCCTTGCAGGATCCTTGCAAGGGTAATTATATCCGAGTCGTTCTTTGAACTTTGATGGGTGTCTATGACGTTCAATATCATCTGAGAATTCACTGGTTGCGCATGTAGATATTAAGTTCAGATGTTCACGAGAGTATACTGCGTTCAGCTGCTTTTAGTGATCCCTGGTTACGACGGTAGATCAGCAGGTCTTTTCCTCGAGGAGTTGTTGGATGCTCAGAAACGTCCGTGGAACCCAGAACTCAAATGTCCTTACATCCGTATTGTTCACTAAACCTTGATGGATAGCTTACTTATCCTTGATACTTGATGGGCTACAACTCGCAGCGGAGAATCTACGTTGAACGAAGCATTCGTCTCCACTGGGCTCGTTCCTGGGACAAGAGTCCTTAGGTCCTCCTCTACTACAAAAAGACAACGTGCGTGGCCTTTCACTAAGCCGACGGCCCCTTCCTAAACCTCTGCTGGATGTGGTTTTAGCTTGTCGTTTCTCCGGCATACGAGCAAAGTACCCAGCCCACCACAGCCTGCTGTGTTATACTTGGTAGAATTCGTAGTTCATTCGACGCCAGCCAGGTGCTGTCCTCCAGTTTACCGCTGAGTATTGTTTGCAGCTTTTTGCGCTCCAAAACTCCAAAAGCTCTTCGATCAGCTTCTCTCGTCCACGATTCATGGGTAGCCAACGCATTTGAAACGAATATTTGATTCAGCAGTTACGCCTGAAGCTCTGAAGACCTTTACTTATGAAAGTTCTCTGAGGATCTGTGTTACAAAAAGAAAACAATTTAGGATCGCTTTTATTCTATCAACCTTTATAGAGGATTTCCAGTTTCTGAATGCTTTTAAAGTTTACCCGAAGATTCTAATCATAAAAACAGATCTGAGAGTTATTTCTTGTACACCTGTGTATCAAGCTTTCCTCTCCAGGAAGTTCTTGGATGATGTGAAATACCCGTTCTTATTTATATTTTAGATATTATTGCTTTTTGAATCTGCATAGACCTCTCGTGATAAACCCCGAGCAACCACAGGCTCCACGTGCTCCACATGTAGATTTGAAGAACTTAAGAAGCTTTTTCTCGTTAAGTTGTTGGATGATAAAACGAATCCACCAGCTTTGCAGAATTGACGTCCAGCATTCCAGCATAAAGTGGTGTCTAACGTATCCTCCCAGCTTGGGCTACCATCTGGATGGATGCTAGAGTTCGCCGTAGAGTTCATTAGGCTCGTACCGCATACGACTCTTGTATCTGTATCGTCGCACACCCCTTAAGATTACCTGTCCCTTACGCGGGTCGTCCAAATTATGCAGGCACATCTAGACCCTCCTCGAGCACGGTCTAGATCCCATGGAAGATGAAGACTACCATGGGTCCTTATAATTTTCAACAGCTTCCAAGGGTTCACTTATTAAGGCTGCAGATCTATGGTATGAAAGAAGTTCCAACAAATTTCCGATTACATCTGTAGGCCGCTCATTTTTTGGTCGTCTCTGAACTCTCCCTCCCCGCTCGTAGACTCTGTCTATACAAAATATTTAAAATTTGTATAGATCGTGAACTTTGGCCTCTCCTCGAAAAACCTTGATCAATTTTGGTTCTCCAAACCTTCATGAGGTCACACACTTGTAGATCTGTAGTAACATTGACTTACGAAACTTCATGGTTACATACCGCGTCTATAATGTGCATACCAATGTCTGTGGATCTCATGGGTTTCATGATGTTCTTTGGTGACCAGAATCTATGGGTATGTGCAACGTCCAGCAGACTTTCAAGAGATGATCGGTTATGCCTGAATGTCAGGTCTTCAGGGCTTCAAGATGGTCTACGATCCTTGAAGTTATTCAGCATTCATTTCTTTAGTTATCACTAGTTACAACTCTGTAGATCAGAAGGCGTTTTCTCGGGAAGCTAGGTAATCTGCATCATCCTTGGAGTTTAGAACGCAAGTGTAATTATATCCATGTTGTTCTTTTATTATCTCTAAGAATTTGTAATTGTATTTCTCATAACCAACTTAATCTGCGTGAGAACTGGTAACGGCTGTTATAGATATTAAGGCCCTGTCCTCTCGGGACAGTTGGGTGATCTGAACATGTTTCCGTGAACTGTTTCACGGATTCTCCCAACCGTGTAAAGAGCATCGAGCTTGTAGGTCATTTTTTTTCTTGCATCGGCGACTTTGCACAAGATTGTCCTAGACGCGCGTCCTGCTAATTATCCAAGAACACGTAGATAGAACCTTCTTAAGCACGGTCTAGATCCATGAAAGTCAAGAATGGTCATAGAGCCTTATCAATTTCAAGAGTCCACTGGTTACGCCTGTAGATCTATGGTTTGACGGATGGTTCCAACAGGTTACACCTTCAGATCGAGTCTTCCACTTCAATGAGGACTCAGATATTCGGATGTTCGACCATTCTCTCCATGAATCTTAGAATACGTATCACACACGATCAACTTCATCTGAGGAGTGGTCACCGGTTTGTATGCAGATTTGAAGGACCCAAGTCTTAAGGAGTCCTTGAAAGATCCGGAACATCAAAAGAGCTCATAGCTAACACAATACTGGTGTTTGAATCTACATGACTTCATATCGTATTCAGGAACTTCCAAGAGAAGATGGGTTGTGCCTGTAGGTCAGTTATTTACTTTTTGGATGATCTGAAGTACTCCTGAAACCCAAGGTTCGTTCTTTTTTTGTTTGTGTACATTTATTCATGTACTACTTACAAAAATGTCTAAGATGTGGCCCACCTTAATGGACATTTGTATTCATAAACTACCAGGAGATGCCGAATTACGGTTCTGAATTAGATCTTCAGTTCAAGACCTTCCTAAATGATCTAGAATACCCATGGAACTCGATGCATTTAAGTTGTTTTTATTTTGTACAATGTAGTGGATTAGTTCTGAAACTTTCGGGAGTTCTAAAGGTTTTGGAAGTTCTCGATTCATGAACAACTGTTATGCCTCTAATTCAGGTTATCCCATCGAGTAGTTTTGGGATTTGTTGAAGCATCTGTTGAACTCCATGTCTGAGAAATGTGTATTTATCCGAATCACTAAATTTAGCTTCGCAGATTTCACCAAATACACCTGTACATACGAAGGCCTTTACTTCAAAGATTTCATCGTAATCTGCAGCACCTGCACCTTGTTGAAAACTGTAAGTTACCACGGAGATTGGTTTGATCTTTCGTGATTTGCATGTTGAAATTAATCCCAAAGTACCATTTAATTCTAAAAAGTTATGATAAACTCTATGATCTGCTCGAATTTCTAATGTGCTTGAACTACTTCATCGTTAAACGAATCTGCTTTTGGTAATTATTTTGAAATTTCGAGGAACTCTTAATCATTTCAACCGTAGAATATCGAGTTTCTGACTGATAGTTCAAAAATATTTGTAGTTGAGATTTTTAATTGCTGATAATTCGAGCAGCTACTCGAATTGAACGCCATGATCATTTGCTGTCGCAAATACAAGCAAACCATGTTACGACTCCCGCATCTACCTCGTTAGATACGATTTTTTTGTAGAAATGTGCCAGAGGTTGAGCATTATGCACAACTGCTCGAATTTTTCAAAGTAAGGTTAAATTGCAATAGAAGTTGTTATTTCCATAGTTTTTTTTTACCTTTACACTTTCAATTGTGCTTTCGCGTATTTCTCAGGCAATTCGAGCAGCTACTCGAATCCTTTATGTTCTTTCACCGCTGCAACTATCGAGCCCAATCACCCAAATCTCACATCCGTTTTCCTTTCAATGAAGCTGATCCAAGTTCAACGTCTTGACGACTCGAGATGCCCGAATCAGTTTCACGGTGTTGTTACCTATCCGCGCCATTGCATTGAGTTTTTGTAGGAGAGCTACAAATTAGCCAACAATTTCGATCAGTGATGAGAGCTACCGGATCACGCTCTGCGCGCTTCTACGAAGCATCGATCGAACTAGAAATAAACAGCTGTGTTCGAGTGGAGAAGGATGAGCGATGGATGCGAAGGCGCGGGCGGGGATGCTAATCGTTTACCGAACCCTTTTTAGCCTACCGCGCGGTACCTGCTTCTCATCGATTTCGCGTTAGCGGGCGCGATCGTGCGATCGTGATTTCGCTCGAACAACCAGCCCGTCGTCGTCGTCGTCATTACGACGATTGTGCACATTGTTGATTCAGGCTGCTTTTTTTTCTCTCTCGGAACGATTAAAACCAACAAGTAACAACTATAATAGAGTTGGTCGGGTTTGGGTCTAGTGGTGGGTGCACGCGGTGTGTAATAGTGTTATAATGATAGAGAGCCGGACCCTAGTGGAAAATTATGAGAGAATTACAATACAGTGTGTTGTAGACCTAAACAGTTGAGATTCTGACATCAGAAACATCAAAATTACGATACAAGTAATGGTTATGTATCATAAATATACTCTAAGTCATATCAAAATGCATGTTTACAATTACTCAAACAAGAACGATAAAGTTATGATTCCACTAATGGTTGCGCACTTACATATCGATATTAACAAAAAACATTTTTAAAAGGATGTTTTGCTAATGAAACAAATTAGTATTCTGATAAATGATCAGTTTCTGTGAACCATTTATTATATGGTAAATAATAATAAGTCATATAGTTTTATTATCGTTTTTGTATAGTTGTTACTCTTTATTTCGTTTTATTTTAACAATATTTCAAGACTATGTTAGTGGATTCTCAAAACACAACATTACTATACAGTGTATTGTATTTCTATTAGATATTTCTATTACGCCTATTTCCATGCAGCCACACAGTAGCCGCCCTCTCTTTGATGCAATATCGATCGACATCAAGGTAGCTCTCAGCAATCTCGGAACGATCGGTCGAGTGGGTGGTACGGCTGGGAATCAGAGGAAAATAATGTACTTTTTTATTGGTTCAAATCGTTCGGAAAATGCAGAATCATTAATCACCTTGAGAGGCACCGCACCGCACCGAGACTCGGTTTCGCGGTGCACCGGTCGCAAGACGAAGCGGAATGCAATGTGTGCAAAGCTCTGAGGTTTGTGGGCACAGAAGCCGAAACCGAATTATGTCAGGTGATCAGCAAGTCGCGCAGATTTTCCCTCAGCGATAGGAGCTGCCTAGCGGTTTGTTGGGGTTGTGGAATTGGCAGTAGCTTTTCCCAGCTTCTCAGCAGCAATTGCCCCCCTAGAATGTGGACTAATTGTGTTTTGTGTGGATTGAATATTATTTGCACACGTCGCGATGTCGGTTGGTTGATGATGACGCATCGTGGCCCGTGAAGGTATTAAACCTACACTAACTAGTCTGGTTGCGTGCGCTGGAACACTGTCGGTCGCACAGTTGTTCGTCGTACCTTGGTGCGTGATTATCGGCGTATGAAGCCATACGAAGCTAATTAGCATTAACAACCATTGTTTGATGCACTGCTTTGTGAGCTAAACTAATCGATGCAGAGCGTATGAAATCCGTGTAATTTTTGCTCGGATGATTCACAATGTTTTGAAAAGCTAGCTCTAATTGGAGTTGAAGCGTTTCTGAAGGCGTGAAGTTGATTGATTTGCGAACTGAATCATCACAGGAATGTTTTTCAATGTTTTTCCAAACAAAATTTGATTCAAACATATGTTTTTTCAGAGATTCGAGCAGCTGCTCGAATTCGTCGAAAATGCTCAAATTCATCGAGAAAAACGTCATTTGAATAATAAAACACGGCCAAATCGTTTGAAGTACTAAAAACTCGATTGCTGATTACAAATTAGTCACGGAAACCACAATTACGCTTCGAGTCTTACAATATTCGAATGATTCACTATAGCATTTAATCCAGCAAACCCTTCTAAGGTCATTTGTAAGAGTATGTGATTCGGCGCGTTTTGTTCATTCGATTCAATTCCCCGTCAGTAAATGCAGCTGCGCTTAAGTTTTTGAATCTCATTATGTCCCAACGCTTGCACTCGTGCTGGACATTCAAAAGGTGTGTGCCTGCCACTGACTGTTAAGCCGGTGGTGAGACTGTCACCATTAAGTCTACTCGGATACCGGAAGCTTAGTTCAAAGTGATAATGGCGATAATAGCACGCTCTGGAGAGTGAAACTGCAAGTCGTCGAGATCAAAGGGTGTGAAAAAGTACCGATAGTTGAGTTATGTAAAATAATTACTCTTAATGTATGCATCGTAGGGCTTACAAGTGCGCTTCCAGTCGGTTTATCGCACGTGCACCAATGCTTCTTTGTTCGGATCGCTGCGATGAAGGAAATCGATAAAATACCACGTCATGATTTGATTAAAACAGTAAAGGTGATGTCACCCGCAGAAAGCGGCGGTCTCTCGCATGTCAGGGTCAATGATTCAAAACTCCGAACTACGCCCACCACAGAAGACAAAAGTTTTCCGCTCTGCCTATGTGGCACGATTCACAGTTTTAATTATCCCTCCACTCGAGAGATGGATTTCGGTATTCCAACAAACCGTTCATTAACATAGCGTTCGAGTACGCCCGGCACGCCTGCGGGTGTCATAACTTGTCTCTCACCAAACGCATGCACAGAGAACACCATACTCTGACACGATAATCGGTGCAACTCACTCGAATAACGGCAAAGTCGTACTCAAATGAAATGTAAACAAAACGCAAGCACAATCGGAGCAGCGATTTGTGTTCTATTTTCGTTTGCCACACCACCGTCGTCGCTGCCATATGATTGAAAATAAACTTTCACCCCCGGTTTCGGGGTGAACCTCAAATCGGTGTGCTTCACTTCATTTGCGCTATGAACGTAAAAGCACCTTCGGAAGAACGCCATTTAACCGGCACAACGACGATTCGCCTGTCAAATTAGTGTCGGGTGGCTTGTTTCTCCAAACCCGCGCACACGGGGACAATCATCGATTCCACCCGCTCGCTCTCGGATGGCGAAAACGATGACAAACTTTCCAAACCTGGATGTTGTTGCTAGTGTCGGATCGATGTGTCATGCATAAATTAAAAACTTTTTCTGGCAGCAGCGACTTTCCACCTCGCGGAGAAAGAGGGTTACTGGCACGCGAGCAGTGCGAGACCTCCCGATGTGTTCCTGGCACGCATTTCTCGATGTGCATTCGCCAGTAAACGACACCCTCGCCACAACCTTGTTTGTGGCTAGAAAATCAATAAAAACCAACCAGATGCAAGTTTTACCATGCGGGCTGCGTTTGCGGCAAGTTGAAATTGCGTTTGGCGAAGAAAAATCAACATTCGAGCAGTTTCGAGCAACTGCTCGAATTCGCCTTTTTAGCATATTCAACTAAATAGAGCACATCCCCGGCCTTCAAATCGATTTTTACGAGCATTCCAGATCCGCTACGAGGAAATACACCTGGTTAACAGTCACCGAGCTCGGCACGAAGGTTAATTCGTATTCCGTTGGTGGTTTTCCTTCCAAGTACCGTGCATCTATGTTAATCGGTGCGACTTCTTCCCGGGCCTGCCGCACGGGGGTTTGACATTTTGATTGAGCCATAAACCAGGGAATAGGGGCGCAACAAAACCGTTAACACTCGGTGCGGAGCGTTGCTTGGGCTGCTAATTGTGTACATGCTAGGAGTGACATCACCACTGCTGTTTGAGAGTTGCCGTGGCGGAACGGTGCTCTTTGGTGTGGCTTATTGAATCTGTTTGTTCCACTTGCCTTACTCGTATGGTTGGTGGCGGCGGCGGCGGCGTCGGAGTCGGTTCGATGGTGCACACTACTAGGATCGTAATGCTTTATTGCGATAGTATATCTCTGGCGGCGGCGAACTTTCTACGTACCATCAGGTTTTTTTTATTTCTGCGCTGGCGTTTCTCACAGCATGTTTTCGCTTTTTATTGCACCGATTATCCAATGATGTTTCGCCGAGTGCTCGCACTTTTCTCCTTCTTTGGAGTCGCGAGGGGCGCGGATTACTTGGAAACCAGATCATTGCGTTGCCGTTGGTCTGGTTGACCAAACTAGCCGCGCGCCTTAAGTGCTGATGTAAGAGACCTTAAGAGGGATCCACCAAGCAAATGGCTATTCTCAGCCCACATTAGTGGGTTAAATCACGTCCATCTTGGGTCGGTCAAAATGGCAATGTCGTGCTGATGGTGCGCGCTCGTCATCTTCGTCGATGATGATTGACTCAAGTATTACACTGCACAACCGGTTGGGGATCGCGCTCGTACAGGTCTCCCTCCGGTATTGTGTGTGTGGAGCATTAAAAAAGAATCCAGTAATAACACGGTGCAACTTTTGTGCAGCTGGAATCAACCAACAGCGAACGGGTCGTTGCAAGGTCGCCCATTATTTACCCACTTGTGTGCGCTGCGCTTCGTTCTGCAACTCCTACCTTCGGTGATTGTATGTATTAATCAGCACTGCACGGTGAGGGAGAGGGTGAGAGGCTGGTGTGCGCCTGCTGGAATTCGTTATTCCAAGTCGGTGTGCGGCGAAACCTGTTTGGCAAGTTTTGCAGGCGGTTGAGCGCCTGCTACAAAACATGAAGGGATGATTCACTTTCGGTTTCAAGGGACCTTCCTTGTGAATTGCATGTCATTTGTTTATTTCCAATTCCAATACCTTGATGATGGTAGATGATTTCTATTATTCGAGCAGTTTTTTTTACTTGAATTTAATTTATTTTGACTTGCTCCAGAGTAGGAGAAAGTCTGTTTCTTCTAGTTAAAATATAAAACTGAGTCAAACCATTCTACAGTTTTTACAAACAAACCCTTTTATTTCTTTTTCGAGCAGTTTCTATGCTTTACTTAAAAAACTACAATTATTCGATAAACTTTTCTCTTGCACGGCTTAAAATATAACGATTTGTTTAACACTGTGTATACTCGAAACGAAATCTTTTTAAATTATGTGATATGTCTAATGAACTGCTCGAATTCTATATGACCATAAGTTAGAACTCGATTCTTTAATTCGATTCGAAAATTGATGATGATAGCCGTACTTTTCTCTTCTGACCAGCAAAGATAAAACTCATATGTATTTAATTGTGAACGCCAGCGATATTAGTTATAGGAAAAGAAGAGGTTTCGCATTCTAAAACGTGATCCGCGTTTTTATGCGCCCCCTCTCGTTCAACCCATGATAAACACAAAAACCCACCGCGTACCTGTTGACCGTCCAGACCAGACCTGTGTGCTAGTGAGTCTTAATTTTCAGGGAAACCGGCCATCTTTCGGGACAATTTCCATTCATGCTTGGCGTGCTTGTGCCTTGACTGACAGCGACGACAAAGAATAAGGAGAATCGTCGTCATTTTTGGTTGGCATATTTTTTCCTGTCTATTTTTTGAGCCCCTAAATCGGGTCCGGATGTTGTGGACGGACAGCGTATCGCAGCCCGTCTATCTTCGATGAAGTGGAAAACAAAATACCAGTAAATTTGGAGAAGATACGGTGAGGGGACCACCAACCGGTGGCTCGTGCGGGTCCGTCGTGGCAATTTGCTTTATCTTTTGGTTCGGTTCAATGGTTTTCTTCTGGGGCTGATTCCTAGAAAGGAATTTTGCTTGGTGGGAAGGTTAGAAGTGGAGGATCTGTGACAGTTGATGAAATGTGACGTTGTCGTTGCAGTTGAGTGGCATTTAATTTTATTCGATATCTGATGATTTTAGTATAAATTTCTGATGTGAAAGTACAGATCTATCCTACGGAAGCCGTTAATTTCAGAAAAGAAGCCTTTAATACTCGAAAACTACTTTGGAATCATACGTGTTCATGCGGGCAGTATTTGGGGCCAATGAAAGTTTCGTTAAAGTGCAATTAATCGACATTCGAGCAGTTTCGAGCAGCTGCTCGAATGCTTTATTTTTGACTTTAAAAACTATAGAAATTCATCCCCAGCATTTGAATTAGTTTTTCGAACGTTCCAAACATTTCAAAGCTTATAAGAAAGTTTAAAGATCCTATTGCATCACGTAAGAAAAGCTCGTTGACGTAGTGAACGGTTTGGGTCAAAAAGACCCAAATGCAAAAAGATGGTTAATTTAATTCATTTGGCAAAGCTGTTCAATCTTCGCTCGAACATACTGAGATTTCGAAAAAAAAATTCACATACATTCCATTCAATTTAGTTCTCAAAGCGCATTCACAACATAACATTTGATAGAACTTTTTTTGCTAATGTCAGTTCATTGAAAGTTTTTTTCTAAATATTTTCCAAATTATGCTCCTTGAGCTTATGCAGCTCATGTCATAAATTTTCCCTGGTCATAACTTTGCCCAAAAGTGGTTTCAAAAATGGCTTAGAAATTTAAAAATGCAATATATTAAAAAGGTTTTCACAGAAATTCATCCGGATTAGTTAGGAAGATTTATTCTAAAATTTGATCGGAACACTGAAATGTGTTCAGCTTTTCTAGAAAATTTTGTAAAGCAGGTTGCTGAACTTTTACAGGACTTTGCCTAGGTATTTGGCAAACAAGTCCTTTGGCTTCTACGCATTTTTGTAAGGATATATTTTAAAAGTTGTTCTATAGAAGCACACCCTCCTTTTTATTAGATTCTAGAAGTTTCGACTGTAATTTATATATTTGTGCAGACATAACAAGCTTGAAACCTTTAAACGCTGTTTAAAATGTTGTTTAAAAAAAATTGAAAATATTTCATTAAGAATTCTTCAAACTACCCTTTTGATCATTTGCTAAGCTTTGCAATAGATCAATAGTTCTTTGTCTATGTAACTTGCTCCTCACATTTTTTTTAACTTGTTAAATGAAGTTTCTTCTGGAATTTTTTTTATGTATGATTGATTTTTTTTCGGAATTTTAACTTTTCGTACTGTTCTATCAAGAAATGCTTCTGGAGTTGTCATTGGTTTTCTGCTTTTCTCAAAGTTTTTACCAAATCATCCTCCATGTATTACAACAAGTACCGAATTGAATGACACATCAATCCAAATTGTGCTGGTCCAGTCTTACTTGAGACTGTGCATCATCCAATTTCCAAATTACGTTATCAATTTTCGAATCCATTTTTTTTTCTAATTTTTTATGTATAATTTCATTAAAAATTTGAGTGGTTTCTTATGATTTCCATGACAAACACTGAGGATTTCTATAAAAATCACGGAAATTTTAAGAAACCAGAAGTTGAATGAAGAATTCTACTCTGAGGACTACTCACATTTTTTTTTATTGAGATCACTACCCAAAGGTTCTTTGGCGAGACTATTCAATCATTGCTTCTTGATTTTTTTTTTAGTTTTCATCAGATCTGTATAATTATTTGTTCTGTTATATTTTATTTTTCAAACTTTTGTCATAAAAAATGTCTTTTAATTAATTTCCCTTTATTTTTTTCATTTTTTTTCAACAGTATTGAATTTTCATTCATGTCACTCGTCAAAAATTATTTTGATTCTCTTCCAAAAACTTAAAAAAAATCATCCCTTTGATGATTATATTAAATTTCAACCAAATATAGAACGGACGCCCTAGATCCATTGTCAGTTTTTCAGTCGTATCTGTGACCTAATACCTTCCCTAATTTCCCACTCCGTAGTGGTAATACCCATGAGAAAGTCTCGGCAAAGAAGAACGTGGCCGGAAATAGTGACATTCATGCTTTTGGTATTCTTCCTTAAGATTGGGCCAAGGCACAATGGTCGGAAAAAGATAAAGTTCGGCCAAAACTCTTTTTCTGTGTTTAATCGAAGTTATAGGTTGTCTAGATATGTTATATAGCATTTTTAGTGTTTAAAAAGGGGTATTCAAAAATTACGTAACTTCAATAATTTCAAAAACGGTAAAAATCAGCAAACCTCACATTTTTTTGCGTTTTTTGTTAGAAAATAAATTTGAATTTAATTATATGATCATCTTTCGATCAAATCCAATCAAGTTTGTTCAAAACGTGTGAAAAATGTGGGAAGATAAATTTTATTTCAGTCAAAAATGGAAAAATAACGTAAAACATATGAAAAAACATGACTTTTTTAAATAGCTCTAATTTGAAAAACAGCAAATTTCTGCAAAAAGTTTAAACGTTTTTATACAGCCCTAAGCACGATGCTTAAGATGTACTATTCGAAATTGCGGCGACACGTGACGACACGAACCGTTTTTTAACTTAAAAAATATCAAAATTCCTAAGGTACAATATATGAAAATTTGAAAAGTTTTGTGACATATTTATTTTGCACCATACGTGCATTCAAACAGTCCAATAACAAGCTTTCATATGCTGGATAACATAAAACATATATTCCATTCTCAAAATATTATTATTTTACTTTTTTCGAATAATTCATTTTTCAATTTTATGACTTAGGCCACTTTGGCAGTAAAAATGTCATTGAAATACAAAAGCTGGTATGCTTTTAATTAAGAATCATAAAACTACAATTCATTATCTTTGTTATAAGGCGAAAAAAAGTTTAAAAATATCAATTCCGTTTTTTGAGAGTTTTGGCCGCCCCTTTGTATGGAGCCCGACCAATGTGCAAGGTTAACCATTATGTGTCCGACAAACTTTTTGCTTTTTTCTACACCGTGCTTTTCAAATGAGCGCTGTCGGCCACATAAGGGTTAACTTCCTCGGCCTTGTTTCGAAGTGCAATCTGGCTTACAATACGAATGGCAACAAAACCATGGATGTTTTTAACATAATAGTTTATTTAAAACCCCATTGCCATCTAGCATAATGGAGGCATTATGCATTTTTGCAGTTTTGAGTTTGTTTCTTATCCTTATTGTTGGCTGTCGGAGTTAGCGGCGTTCTTAAAGCTCTTGAGACCAATATATTAGGATATTCGGGAGGAAATTTCCATCGAAATTTTGAAGAATGTTTTCCTAAGTGTTGGAATTTCCCATGGTATCGTTCATATTATAAAATGATGATTCATGAAATGATAATGATACAAGTAGGAATAATTTTATGATCAAAGGATTAGGGTTCGAAAAAAGTTATCATAATATTAATGATAATGATACATGTAATGATACAGGAATAGTTGTGAAATATAAATTTTGTCAAATTTATTTGGGAAAAATCAATTGAAAAGCAAGGCACGATTTAGTTAGCATATAGGTATCTTCCTTGTTATTTTGACAAAAATCCAACGCCAGCTGGTCAAGCATCAACGTTAGATAAGAAATAAAGTTTTATACTTCGAGGTATATTCAATGGTAATCTACGTTCTACAATCTCGTAAATTTGGTTGCATTTCACAGCATATCAACTTGATTCATCACTTACAAAAACCACCTCTCCAGTGCATAACTCCATAGCCCAGAGGGGTTTCTCTCGTGACTGAACTGATTAAACAGTAACACTCATAGTAAACTTGTTTACCTACTTTTCATCAATTATAGCAGTAGTCTCGGTAATAGCACACTGTGTGGCTAAATTAGGCTGGAAATTAAAGTTTTTGGAGATCCTTTTCCATAGTATCAAGCTTCTCAAGGTCTCAGATGCAGACCAAGAAATTCTTCACTAAATCTGTTCTACTTTCGAACATGAATGCCTAAGGCTACCCGCGAGCACTCGTTCAACATGACTTACACTGCACGCGCGATGAAAACTGCAGCAAATCCTATCGTCGGTGTCAGGCCATTCGGCCGAAGGTCATTAGGCCGAATGGTCATTAGGCCGAATGGTCATTAGGCCGAATGATCATCAGGCCGAATGGTCATTGGGTCTTCTTCTTGCCGTTACGTCCCCACTGAGACAAAGTCTGCTTCTCAACTTGTTCTATGAACACTTCCATAGTTATTAACTGAGAGCTTCCTCTGCAAATGACCATTTTGCATGTGTGTATCGTGTGACAGGCACGAAGATACTTTATTGATGCTGAATCTACTGATATTTTACCCATGAATTTTTCCTTCTTTTAAATATAGGCTGTTCTTTCTAGTATCATTGCTAAACTAGTTTTTGGCGCTAAAACTGCTGATATTGAATTCATAAATTTTTCCTTCTTCAAAACATAGGCTATTCTTTCTAGTTTCATTGTTAAACTAGTTTTTGACAAAAATTGATGGAGTTTTTTGGTCGATTAAGCAAAGTTAGCAGAAGTGTGCTGTTTTTTGGTCGATTAAGCAAATATTTTCGTTTAGTTTTTGATTATTCTCTGAATCATTACGTTGATGGTTAAGTGATTATATCATAAATCATATCACAAAACTTTTGTTCGAGGAAATTAGCATGTTTTAATGGTAACGATGCTTAACAACAAATTCGGGTTTTTAATTGAAACTCCGAAAACGATAACTGCTATCATTATTATGATTTGTTGTATCATACACTTACAATCCTATTTATGATAAACCAAATAAGTAGAAAATCATAACCTGTACATTCGTTGTTTGATTCCGTTATATTCGAGTTCTTGGAAACTCCTAAATTAGATTTACCAGAAAATTTATGACGAATCGGTTGAAAAAATTCTGCCAGAACATTAAGTCTATGTTCTGACGGAACCCCAAAGCCAATTTATAACTGAATCTTCGAAAGAATTTGGTGGGGTTGGGTGCAGTATCACAAAATGTTTTGATCATATCCCTAGTAGATTACGAGAGAATTCTGGGTGAATTCTTGAAATAGCATGTCCTTGGAGAGAATGTCAGGCGAACCTAGTCTTATTTTTACTGATTTTTTACAATATCCCTAATAGAAAAATATGATATAACGTGCTTAACAACCATTTCGGGCTATCATCTTGATCATATATGGAATGATACAATCATTCACCCAATCGACAGTTTATTATACATTTTTATTAGGGATATTTTTGAAAAATCTTTTGGTTTTTAGAACAGTTTCCGAATAATTTAAGGAATTGCTGGTAGAATTTCTGGAGGATCTTCTGATAGAGCTCACTAGTGAATTTTCCTTTTTTCAAGAAATTTGTCAGGCATTTCTTCATGTACCACGTAGGCATAACAATTAGAGAGATTTTCGATAAAAATTTCCATAAAAATACAATACATAACTTTAATGCTACTACAGTATATTCTATTCCAACAATAAATCTAACTGTTATTGAATGGTAATTGAACAATACGTTATGTTGAATGGATATTTAAATTAATGTCAAAATAGTAAATTACTCGAGAAATTAAACTTTACAATTGAAAAATGTTCATTCATACATCATACATCATATAGTGCATAACCATAAGTTTTATTGTTATTGTATTGTCTTTTATATCGTAGCCACAATAATTTGTTTATTTTGAATTATAGTTCTTGTACAATATTTTAAAATATGTCTTCTGATGCCTCTCTCAGATGCACATACTCGTCGTTCTCTGATGCTAATATGATAACCACACTGCCAAAAGTTATGGCAGAATAACCGAAGCGTGACTTTTAGCAGATCTTTTGGAAAGACCCGGGCAAGATTTTTGAAAAGATCCTTATGGCATGTTACATAAATGTAAGGTGCCTCTTAAATTCTTTCCTGGAATTTTGGCACATTTTTGGTATTTTTTTTACTAAATTCATCTCCTCTAGTTTTTTTTACTATGTCCATCTGATCTGACGACCTCATGAACAGATATATGGAAGGTCCTTCAGCAAAGATTTTTTAGGGCGCATTGTCAATTTTTGGTATGATTTTTAGTTTTACACTTCCGAGTAGATTCGTAATAAAGGAATCTTTTATCATTTGGACTTTTTCGGAAGGTACAAGCCTAAGCAACATTTTGATGACCAATTAGTCTTGTAGAGGTGTTGAGAACCATTATAAAACCTTATACCTTTTATTTTGGTTTTGTGCTGGCTTTAAGAACCTCTTCTAGCCTATTTCCAAAGACTACTTTATCAAGAAGATATGCAACTCTGTTATTCGTGCTATCGAGCAGAATTTAAAAATGTCTCGTAGTTGACTTGGCAAGGCTTAGCGGTACACTTAGTGCATCGCGGTACACAATCTGAAAACTCCTTGTACACATCGTGTTTGTTATACACTTTTCAGCATCATGAATTGGGCACGTCCACGACAATAGCTAGGGATGGCTAGAAATGACAGTTCCACTTTTTTTCAGGATAAATGCTTTTCTATTAGTATGATGGGGTTGCTACTAGGAGCTCTATTCGACAGTCTTGAGAGCAATTTATAATGAAATAAAAAAGGTTAAGCTACTATGAATAAATATAGGTGATACGCATGTTTTCTTACTTTCTATCAGTTTTGTTGAGCAATATATTTGCCTTGATCCTTCGGAAATAAAAGTTTTATTAAAGGTGCAACATTATTTCAAAAAAATGTTAAAACTATATATAAAAATAAATAAATATATATATATATATATCAAATTTTGATCTTTGTATGTTTCTGCATTATGCAGGCAGGAAAACAGCAAGATCTAAAACTTGATATGGTAAGCCTTACGCTGGAATGTTCCATTCTAGGATGATTCACCCGCGTTATAAGTCCACTGGTAACATAGACACTATATAATATTAAAAAACTACTAAGAAAATACAGCTCCCCCACAACATGCGGTGTTCTTCAGAAATTTTGTTCAAAATGTGCCATCAGGTAAAAGCTTCAAATAAAAAAAAGATCAGAAATTTCGGAAAAAACTCCTTCAAGTTCATAATTTGCTTGGAGAATCCCTTGTGCAGTTCCACAAATATTCATGCCACATTTCCGATAGAAACTTCACGATAGTTTTTATACACAATTAGTAGAATCTCTTGTTGTAACTTTTTTAGAAATTCGTTTCATAATGTTTTCTTTCTCATGGCCCAAGTAACATAATTAAGTCAAATAGAATGAAAATGTTCTCAGAACTACCATAAAACCAAAATAAAAATATTTGCGATAAATTTGCATAATAGTAAAGAGTAACGGGAGAGACCCAATACATGTGGAGGGTGGAACGCAATACTTAGGTTTGGTTTTTATCAAGGTTTTGAAGCAATTTTAGCCGGAATCAGGGTTGATAATGCCATTTAGAATAACTTCAGTATTTCTAGAGGTGAGAATCGGCAGACTATACGTCGATTCAGTCTTGGAAAATAAAAAAAAAAACATACTTTTATCCCAAGCAGATTATTTTGGTTTTATTGAGATTTTAAGAGATTATAAGTTCAATGTTTGGACAACAACCGTATATAGTATCCCAAGTAACGTTTTTAGGCGATTAGACTCAAATAGGTTCTTAGAATCATCATAAAACCAAAATAATAGGCATAAGGTTTTATGACGGCTATCAATCAAGTACAAGTCTAATTGGTTATCAAAATATGACTTGGGCTCCCAAGTAATATTTTGATAACCAATTAGCCTTGTAGAGGGTTTGATAGCCGTCATAAAACCATGCCTTTTATTTTGGTTTTATAATGGTTTTAAGAACCTATTTGAGTCTTTTTGACTAAAAAATGTTACTTTGGCTATCACTTAAAGTATATGTGCAGTTAAAGAACTATTCGAGATGTATCTCTTATTTTTGATATCGTATTTGACGACTGCACAGTGCTCATTTCTTCATTTTATCATCACGAACACGCATTTCCGCATTTCTCCAACATCATTCCCGACCTGACTTACCTCAACACCTGACGACAAACACGGGGCCGACAGAGATTCGCATCTCCCGGCTCAGCCATGCACGTAAAACCAACAAAAGACGACACAAGTTTTTTCCCGCTTCTTTAATGCGCATCGCGTGTCGTCACTTTTATGCACTTCCAGCAAAGTGTAAAAGTTTCCTCTCGGTGCGGCAGCACGGGGTTAGTAGCAATTGTTCGCAACAGTAGAACATCATCGTCCGGATAAAGGGAGTAGGAGGAGGTAATATGCCGTAAATATAGTCAGTGCACATCGCACATATCGCATAAAACAAAGCGATGCGATGCGATGCTAGGATGTTACAAACGTGCTTTCGTGACCGACTTTCGCGCATGATGGGTATGTGTTGTGTAGTGCTACGATGACTGACACGCCATGAATGAACGACAGAATGCATTGGCCGTCGTCGACACCGTGTCGTCTTCGTATAACCTTTTCCATGAGATAGATTTAAATGGGCAACGGGGTACGGGCTAAGACGAATTACCTATCGAAACTTCATTTATCAGTGTGGAAGATTTTTTTTAGCTGAATGTGTCGTTTTTCTCCGTTCCTCCAGAACACTTCAAATGCGCGAAATCTTTGAGTGATAGATAATACGCCGCAATGTATGCACCACCCAATACAGCGAAGATGTACAAATGTTTTGAGAAGTTGTCTTCGTTGCCCCTTTTTGGTGGGATCAGTCAAAACACATTTATCTTTTTCGGTCATAGACACATTTTGCCCTCCTTTCCTCTATGTTTCTACTGGAAAGATTGTCGTACGCGCATCACATGTGGAAACCGCTGACCCAGAGAGCCACTTTTCCCTTGGCTTTTGGATTGAGTGTAATTATGATTTTTATCTAAACAGCGCAGTCATCATCACCAGCTAAAAAACATCGAAAAGAAGAAGACATTTATAGTGTTCCGAAGATCCGCGAGTGACGTAGTGTTTCGGTTCCGCGAAAGAGGCCGCCCGCGTCTCCCTCCCCGGGGAGGTGAAATATGTACGAAGTGGCCACGGTCGCGGGCAACAAACTAGACGCAGCGTACGCCATCAAGAGCCTATCGAGCATCATGGGGCAAATCTCCAGTACGGGTTCTACCAACAATAACCATCACCATGGAGGGGCCACCGTGGGTCGCAACGGCAAGAAGATCTACCACCGGCACTCGTCCGTGCAACCGGCCTTGGCCAACATCAAACTGCTGAAGAAGGAGAACTCCTTCAGCGGGAAGGACCACCACATCAAGGATCCGCTGCACAAGGCCCGGACCGAGAGTAAGAACATCGACCAGCTGATGCACGTAGCGTCCAATGGGCAGAGTCCCGCAGGCCCACCGGTCAGCATAGCGACCACCGCAAGCAACGACCTGAATCTCAGCAAAGGCTCCAGCACCATGTTCAGTTCGACCAACAGCAAGGAGTTCTTCAAATCGGGCGAAGCCTACCACAAGACTGATATTTGTTACTACAAAACCCTGGACAACGGTTACCACAAATTACCTTCCGACTCGTACCACAAGATGACCGAAGGGTGCTACGTCAAGCTGCCGGACGGTAGCTTCCGCAAACTAGACGATAAGGTACATTCCCTAGATGCCAACGCCGTCATCGGAACCTCCACCGACAAGCGGTCCGGTGCTACGCTGGGAACCGGCTCGGCCGTTGACCAATCCACAACCGGTCGGCACGACGACTCCGGCATCCAGTACCGGGTCAAGAACCCGGTCATGAAGTTTCTCAAACGTTCCAAGTCTCACACACCCGCCACCATTGCCCAGCTCCAGAAGGAGAAGGACAAGAACCGCCTCAGTACAATCCAGTCGCCGGATCTGGACGCCGGCCGTCCTCCGGTATCGCACCAACAGCAGCAGGCTCTGCACCACCATCACCATCACCACCACCAGCAACAGCAGGATTCCACCTCCAACAACAACAACAACAACTCCACCAGCAGTAAATCGCAACATTCCAGCAATGCTCACCATCACCATTCGTCGTCATCGCAGCAGCAACAGCCGCCGCCGAACCAGAACCGCCGAGTCATGGTCACCATGATCGACGGCGGCCTTCCGGTAGTAGCCAAGAGCAAAGCCATCCACGATAAACCGAAAAGTGCCAAAGCGAGGGCCCAGGAAGCCAGCAGGGATAAGGTAAATATACTAACTCCTAAACTGTATTTCACTTTGACCTTACGTCTAGCCTTACGTATTGTATCGGTAAGGCCTGGGATATTCAGATGACAGTACGGCCTAATCCGGTCCCTGCCTTGCATGGTTACGCCTTCAAATCGTTGTCGAATTGAGATCAAATCTTTAGTTGAAGAGTTAAAAAGTATTTCACTTCGACCTTACGTATTGTATCCGTAATTTCTGGAATCGAATCGAAACCGAATCGAAATTGCAATCGAAATCGAAACTAAATGAATCGATATCGTAGCGAAATCGAATCTAAATGAATCGTAGCGAAATTGAATCAATATCGAATCGAAATCGAATTGAAAATCGAATCGAAATCGAATCAAAATCGAATCGAAAACGAAACGAAATCGAATTGAAATCGAATCGAAATCGAATCGAATTCGAATCGAAATTGAATCGAAATCGAATTGAAATCGAATCGAAATCAAATCGAAATTTCATCGAAATCTAACCGATATCGAAATCAAGCCGTTATCAAAATCGAATTGAAATCGAAATCGAATCGAAATCGAATCGAAATCGAATCGAAATCGAATCGAAATCGAATCGAAATCGAATCGAAATCGAATCGAAATCGAATCGAAATCGAATCGAAATCGAATCGAAATCGAATCGAAATCGAATCGAAATCGAATCGAAATCGAATCGAAATCGAATCGAAATCGAATCGAAATCGAATCGAAATCGAATCGAAATCGAATCGAAATCGAATCGAAATCGAATCGAAATCGAATCGAAATCGAATCGAAATCGAATCGAAATCGAATCGAAATCGAATCGAAATCGAATCGAAATCGAATCGAAACCGAATCGAAATCGAATTGAAATCGAAGTGAAATCTAATCGAAATTTAATTAAAATCGAATCGAAATCGAGTCGAAATCGAATTTAAATCGAACCTAAATCCAATCGAAATCGAATCGAAATCGATTCGAAATCGAATCGAAATCAAGTCAAAATAGAATCGGAATTGAATCGAAACCGAATCGAAATCGAATCGAAATCCAATCGATATCGAATAGAAATCTAATCACAATCGAATCGAATTCAAATCAAAATCGAGTCGATGTTGAATTGAAATCGAAATTTAAATCGAATCGAAATCGAATCAAAATCGAATCGAAATGAAATCGAATCGAAATCGCAATCAAATGGAATAGAATTGAAATCAAATCAAAGTGAAATCGAAATCGAATCGAATTGAAATCGAATCGAAATCAAATCAAAATCGAATCGAAATCGAATCGAAATCGACTCGGAATCGAAATCGGAATCGGATTGGAATCGAAATCGAATCGAAATCTAATTGAAATCGAATCAAAATCGAATCGAAATTGAATCGAAATCGAATCGAAATCGAATAGAAATCAAATCGAAATTGAATCGATATCGAATCGAAATCGAATCAAAATCGAATTGAAATCGAATCGAAATCGAATTGAAATCGAATCGAAATCGAATCGAAATCGAAATCAAATCGAAATTGAATCGAAATCGAATCAAAATCGAATGGAAATCGAATCGAAATCGAATCGAAATCGAATCGAAATCGAATCGAAATCGAATCGAAATCGAATCGAAATCGAATCGAAATCGAATCGAAATCGAATCGAAATCGAATCGAAATCGAATCGAAATCGAATCGAAATCGAATCGAAATCGAATCGAAATCGAATCGAAATCGAATCGAAATCGAATCGAAATCGAATCGAAATCGAATCGAAATCGAATCGAAATCGAATCGAAATCGAATCGAAATCGAATCGAAATCGAATCGAAATCGAATCGAAATCGAATCGAAATCGAATCGAAATCGAATCGAAATCGAATCGAAATCGAATCGAAATCGAATCGAAATCGAATCGAAATCGAATCGAAATCGAATCGAAATCGAATCGAAATCGAATCGAAATTGAATCGAAATCGAATCGAAATCGAATCGAAATCGAATCGAAATCGAATCGAAATCGAATAAAAATCAAATCGAAATCAAAATTGAATCGATATCAAATCGAAATAGAAATGAAAACGAATCCAAATCAAATCGAAATCGCATCGAGATTGAAGTGAAATTGAATTGAATGATGTTTCCAAAAAAGATGTGAAACTTTCGTCACTATTCTTGTAACAAACTCTTGAGCATCTTCGCTTCTTTGTCGAAGATGTTCGTGGCGACGACTGGGGGTTTTTCAAAGCTCCTACGAGACCAGTTCCTCGAAAGTAAGCCAAATAAATATTTTTATAAATGACTGTTCAAACCTGTTCCTGTGGATACGGTTCCTCCATTCATTTGTTGTTCGATCCCACCGACGACCAACCGAGCGTGGACGACTGGTTTGCGTTGAGATTTACGCCTTCTCCCAGCTCGACTCGCTATCATTTTCACCTCACCACCCCGAACGCGATACCAAAACAGGCGATTCATGGATTGTTGTTGTTCGTTTTAGAAGATGATATTTTTTTTGGAAATTGGCCCTCGGGCAAACATCACACCCAAAGCGAAGCCGGGCGATCCGACGCAACGGTTGATTAAAAATGTCATAGAGGACCGGCTTGCCCACCACTCCAGGGCAGGCAGTTCACTCAAAGTTTCAATTTCTCTTTCGCGGAGTCGCGGGTTAATGGGGCTATTCGCGTTGCAAATTCGAGGGGAAGTTTCAGATTACCACCGCTTGATAAATGGTTTCCCTTTCCGCTTTCGGATGGGAGAGGGTACCCTAATAAAAATATGTAGGCACTGGATTGCTGTATGTAATGCTACTTTACAATATCGCCTATTGTTACTACGATACAAACATACAATTATGATAATACATCTAATGGTTATTTACCATAACCCCGCATAGTAAATGAAACAAATTTTAATTCGAACTAAGCGTATTGACATGGCCATTTTATGTATGTTTCATTGTTTTTATCCAAGTATTCATCTACTATTCACTGTATAGTTATCCTAGTGAATCGATTGTTTCAATAGAGTTTCAAAAAGTTCAATGATTTTAATAAAATTAATCGACAAAAAGCAATATTTATGCACCATAAGACATATCGTAAATGAATAATGAGCAATAAATCATAGTTTTCACTATGGTAACAGTTGTGAACACGATAGAAGCAATCGAACATATTTTTGGATTGATTTTGTTATTATTAGAAAATATTGGTGCATAACTATACACTACCCATACAGTTCACTGTCGGGGAAAGAACACACTTTTTGTCGTGGCCTTTTTCCCTCGGGGTTTTCTCGCCCATATCAGGTGCACACTGTTCACTGCACACGTGCACAGTCTCCCTCAACTGCCTCCAAAAAAAGCCGGTGAGACTGAAAAATCGATTCTTCCAAAAACTAATTGACTCTCCCACGTCGCTACCATTGTCGTCCTCGTCGTCGTCGCAGCATAAAGCTACCGAGTGCAGAACTTAAGTCGTTTTGAGAATTTTTGATGAGAAAATACTTCTCAAGCACTCTAGCTGCCTGCCTGCTTTTGCCTAGGTCGTGTCCCCAGCCACTCCAGTAGTGTGCATCATCCGCCGGCAAAGCAAGACGGGAAATTAAGAACAACAACCGCCTAGAGGTTTGTTCCGCTGCTGGCTGGCCGTTCGGTCTGAAACTTCTACCAGGTCAGGGAATTTTAATTCCTTTGCTCTTTCTGTGAGTCATCCGAGTAGGAAGAGGACCACACCCATGGTTGGCTTGTGTTGGAGTCGTAGGGAGGTGCTTGTTGATCTAATAAATGTCTTGCAGGGTGATAGAATGAAGGATGGCTGATTAAACTATAAACTTATATTACCATGTATGGTTGGGAAATTTTAACAAATAGTATTGGTATATTCCGCATAACAAAATCTTCCTTTCTAATAACACAACCGTAATATCAAAGTAAATAATTAATCCAGTGTTAACTTTAGGATGCCAACTATAAGATATATAGTATGTATACAATGAAAATCTTGTCACAATATAACCATTTCATGTAACGTCATGTTTTTGCAAATATTTTTCAGGGGAAACGTTACTCTAGAACCCACGTGTTATCCCTTGGTCAAAATCCGATTGATTTCTATTTTAATGATACCTAACCATATCCTGTAATGTAAATGTATGGTATTGTTAGATTCTGTAGAGTTTTGAACACATTACACAAAGTTTTTTGTAAAATTTGATGTTTTTCAGAACTCATCATTCTACATCTTCACAGCTGTCATGGGAGAAAGGGCATTTGTTCCCTGAAACACCACAGAAATAACTTCAAAGACAGACCACCCCTATCGCACTGGATCTTCCTTAGCAGCTAGCTATATTGGGGCGCAATTTGAAACACGTGAGATCCCGGCGTTTGTGTGTCTCATCACAAATTCGCTTCTCAAGTGGCGGCGGGGGCGATTCGACAAAAATGGCACACGCCGCTTCTAGGCTGCTGCTGCTTCGTTGCTGGCAGCTCCTAAATGGGAATGCCGTCGTCGCTTTCGTCTTCGATGGCGTTGGCGACACGGTCCCCCCATCGGCTGTGTTTATTTATTTATTCCATTTTTTTTCTTTTTCAATTTGTTTCTTTAAAACCATCTCGATTCTAGACGATGTAGATTTGTTTTTAGCGAGGCATTTCTAGCTAAATTGGCTCGATTTCCACGCGTACGACTTTTTCTTTCTCACTTGGGTTCCATTGCTAGTCATTCGCTGTAAAATTGTCGCTTTTTTTTATTGGTACGGTGAGTCTCGTTGCTCTTTTGGGACGACGTCTGATTTTTGGTCTTTCACTAGGCTGCACGGCAGGAGAATATTTAAACACGCTTCTATGGGAAAGAATGAATCAGCCATCCCTCTTCCGAGTAGTCTGGTAAACATACAAAGGAAAGCCGTCAGATTATGTTCGGCAGCGGTTTTGTCACTTCATGGAAGGTCGGGATCGAATGAGACTGGAAATTGGAGGGAAAATCTAATTTCAATTCGCAAAATTAACCCGTACTTGTATGTAACGTTTTGTCTTTAAATATTTAGCAAGTTCATTAGGAATATGTTTTAATTGCAGGTGACAAGATGGTCTAGTGGCTACCATTCCTGCTTTGAATGCCGCGGGTTTTGCGTTTTTTCTCTGAGGCGTCTGTTTCCCTTTCTTCAACCACAACAATAGTTTTACTTTACGGTCATGATCTACCGATAAATATATGCTTCTATGTTATGAAAAACTCATGAAATCATGTCTCATTTTGCTGGGTCATAGCCTGTAACGTCGAGCCTTTTCCACATTTAGTGTTAAAATAAGATAAAATGGGTCATAAAATCATGATGCATGTACTCTAGAACCATGACCGTAGCTTATGAAACTATAACCATGAATAAAGAAACCAACACTTGTTACAAATCGGACTCGATTATCCGAAGTCGGATTCTGATGCTTCTCAAACATATTGCTGGACAATGGAAAAGTTGAAATTTTGACTGATTTCCAATCAAAGTTGGATTGTTAAAATGCCAAAATTTCAACTTTATACAGCATTTCGTTCTCCAGCTATATGTTCGGGAAGCATCAGAACCCGAGTCCGGATATTCTAGACCGACCTGTATTTATTATTTCAGCTTTGTTAACGAAAAGTTAAAAATAAGCTCATGATATCATGAAGCATGTGCTCTAGAATCAAAACCAACATTTATGAATCCATAATGCTAACTTATGAAGTGGCAAGTACTACCATTTATGTTTCCAGTTCTATTGGTGAAAAGTGGCAAGTTGAGGCATGATATCATGACGCATCTACTAAGAATCATGACATAAATTCATTAGATGATAAGCCTTATTCATGAAACTAGTACTTGTCCTATATGATTTCGATTTCAAAGATGAAAAATGACAAAGTTAGTCATAATATCGTGACCCATATATTTTAGAGTCATGTCAATTAACCTCAAAATCAAGAGTGAAATATGTGGCACAGTTTGCTGTAGGCTAGTGGAGAATATCTGAATTCATTTTCTGGAGATATCCTGAAAATATTGCTGAAAAATAAATTTCTGAACGTTTGATTTGTCTGTGAATTTAACAGATAATTGGTCTGACATGAATACCTTAATCTCTTACATCGGCCTTCTCGCAAACCTGTGGATAGCACAATTCATTAGCACATATAGAAAGATAAAAACCTTCTCTTGCGTTTAATAGATGTGAATTGAGTAATGAATGAAATACGATCCACAGCTTTGTGAGAAGGCATTGGTAGCAAAATCAGTTACGCCCTTTTGAAATTCTGGTGCCGACATGAGAAATATTGTGTACTTGCTCAATTCAAATTACTTTAAAATTTGAAATTGAAATTTCCGTTAGAATTTCTAGATTAAAAAACTAGCACGCATTTCTAACAGACTGCAGCAACAACTTTTATTTTTTGGGGAATGCCTGATTTTTTTTTAGAAAATCCATTGAATTCCCAATAAATCCAATGAAAACAGATTTTCCGTGCATAATTCCACGCTAGCTGTCTGAGTCCACTAAACTTCTAGATCTATAGCCGCCGATCAGAACGTGCGTCGCAGGTTTTTGTCACGACTAGGAAGTTCGCAAACGTTTTTTATGCATGATTTCATGACGCTGCTTGGCGACATGGTTCCATCACTAAGTGTCATGATCTTTGATAAATGAAAACTAGAATTGGTTTATCACAACGCATTTGATGGATAAAGGGTTAGAATGATAATTGTCAATAAAGTCATGATATCATGAAGTGGCATATTTTATGGTTTCATGACTTTGAACTCGGTCCCATGACATATTGTTTGTCACTAAATATATCTTTTAGTCCCAAGTATTTTCTCTTTGTGTAAATGCAGTTGGTTTGGCGATGCTGAAATAGTCAGTACGGGTGGTCAATTCACCTCAAAATCACAAGTGAAATTTGTGACAACGTTTGCAGTGGGCTACGTGAAGAATATCTAAACTGATTTTTTGGAGATATCCTGAAAATATTGCCGAGAAAAAATAAATATTTCTGATCGTATGAATTGTCTGAAATTTTTACAGATAACTGATACGACAGTTAAAGGTATTCCCTTACATCGGCACTAACATTTCAAAAGGACGTAACTGCTTTTATAGAAAGATAAAATCCTCATCTCTTTCGTTTAATGGATGAGAATTGAGTGAGATGAATGCAATGCGATCCACAACTTTGTGAGAAAGCATTGGTTGCAAAATCAGTTACGCCCTTCTGAAATGTTGGTGCCGACATGAGAAATTTTGTGTACTTGCTCAACTCAACTTACTTTGAAAGTTGAAATTGCAATTTCCGTTAGAATTTCTAGATTAGAAAACTAGCACGTACGTATTTCGAACGGAAAGCAGCAATTACTTCTATTTTTGGAGGAATGCCTGATTGATTTTTTGGAATTTTTCCGATGAAAACAGATTGTCCGTGCATAATTCCACGCTAGCTGTCTGAGTCCACTGAACTTATAGATCTTTAGGCAGCCATTTTCCAGAATTCTCATACTATGTGAATGTCTGTGTATTCCATTTTTAAGAGAAATTGAAACACTTGGAACCTGGAATGTTGGGTAATTCTTGCTTATTAATTGACCGGTTGACTCCGCTAATTGAAGTTTTTAATTATCTATTGCAAATTTGCCGGATTTTCAACGCCACGTTTCATTGAAGTTGTAGGGGATTTCCCAGGGGCTTGATGGAATCTGAGGGGGTTCTTGGAGGCATTAAAGGAAGAATCCTGATTACTTATCATGGGTTTACAGATTATAGACACTTGGATCTATAGGGGGTACCAGGAGATATCAGAGAGTTTCACTGAATTTCCGAGTACTTTCAGAAGGCCTTAGGAACGCATTCGAGCATCTCAGGTTATTTCTGTGAACTTAAAAGGTTTTTAGAAGAGTTTTAAAGGGGGGGGAGACATAAAGGGGTTTGGTAAGCTATTGAAGGTTTTAGGGATGTTGAAGGGCGTTCCAGGAGTTTCAGAAGCGTTTCAGGGGTTTTACAGAGGCTTCAGGGACTTTTTAGAGTGTCTCAACGCTTTATGACAGTTCTAACAGGTTATAGGAGATATTTTGCTCCGAGAGTTGGAGATATTTTAAGGATTTCATGTTTCAGGGCGTCTCAGCACGTTTCAGAAACTATTCATGAAGTTTTTTGAGGTTTTATGGACATTTTGAGGCTTCCATGGAGCATCGAAAGGGTTTGGAGGCGTATCAAGGGGTCTCCAGGTGGTTCATGGGCGTTTAAGAGGTCTCAGAGATGGAAGTCCCCCTATCTAGATCGTTCAAAGGGATTTGAGATGGCTTCAAAGAGTTTCTACAGCTATTCCAAGGGTTGTTAGTGGCTACAGCGCCAAGGGGCACCACAACTGCCCTGAAGCCTGAAACTCATATGAAACATCTTTGAAACGTCTTAAAATCCCTCCGAAACTCCCAAAAGCTCGTTTCAAACCCCCCGGAATTATCCTGAAATTCCCTGAAACGAACTCCCATGGAATCTCCTGAAGCACTCCATACATTCCTTGAGGTCCCTCAAACATCCCTAACACCTATTGCAACGCTCTGAACCCCCCATGAAGCCTTTTTTAAATGCGCTCAAATCCCCTTAAGATCTCCTGAAACCCACACCTAAAAAGCCTTGAAACGCTCCTGAACACCCCCCCCCCCCTCCCTAAAACCCCTGGAACGTCACTAAAACCCCTTGAAACCCTCTGAAGTCTTCTTAAACGGTTTCGAAACTCCTCTGAAACTCCTTAAAACCCCTTGAAATGTCCTGGAATATCTCAAGACAGTTCTGAAAAATTCCCGGAACGCCTTGAATGAACTGAAAAGGGTCATAAAACGTCCTTGATAACCATCCTGAACCCCCTTTGAAATCCCTTTTTGACCCCCTGGTATTCTCTGGATCTTCTTGAAATTTCTGGAACGATCTTGCGTAGCACCAATCATTGAGACAAACACAAAGAGTGTGCATACGTACAAAAAGCTAGGGAGTCGGAAGCTCTCGACAAACTTACGCACAATCGGCTACACGTACCCGGCTCTTCCGAATTTATTGTGCTTTTTACGCATAGTCGCACCCCATGTCTGTTAGGGAGAGCTTATGGGGAGTTTCGAGGGCTTTAGGGCGCTTTCAGAGGGGTTTGAAGACGTTTTATTGGGTTTCAGTGAGTTTTGGAGAGGTTTTTGAGGATTGCGGGCGCTCTAAACTTCTGAATTGTTTCCGAAATTCGTTCTTGAATTTGTACCAGGATGTTTCTTTTATAATTTTCTGCGGTTCATTTCTTAGGAGCAATTCCAGGATGGATTCAGGATGTCTGCGGAGTTTCTCTTCCAGAAGTCCTTCCAGGTTTTCTGTCAGGGTTTCTCGGGAAATTTCTCCTGGAGTTTCTTTCAGTGTTCCTCTCAGGATTTCTCTTGAAGTTCTTTCCGGCATTCGTCCTAGATTTGGAACAGGGACTTCTTTTGTCATCTTTTCCGGGATTTACCATGAAGTTTCTTGAAATAATTTTGCAGAAGTTGCTATCGGGGTTTCTTCCGTAGAGGTTCCCTCGGTACGGAATTGCTGCTTTCAGTATTGATTCGCTCGAAATTTGTACAATGTTTCCTCCTAGGAAGTCTCCCAGAGGGAGTTCTTCTTCTTCTTTATGGCTCGACGTTCTCACTGGAACTTAGCCTGCCAAAGGACAGTTGAAGCCTACGAGCACTTCCACAGTTGTTAATTGAAGGGCTTTCTTTGCCTGCCATTGTATGAATTTGTATATTGTGAGGCAAGGACAATGATACACTATGCCCAGGGAGTCGAGAAAATTTTCCTGACGGGAACGGGAATCGAACCCGCCGTCTCCGGATTGGCGATCCATAGCCTTAACCACTAGGCTAACTGGAGACCCCAGAGGGATGTTGTAGAGCTTTTTTAAGAATTACTTCCAGAATTCCTTAAATTCCCCATGGCAATCCAAACGGATTCCCGAAATCCATTCGGTGTCATTTCAACCAGGTTTTCTGGATGTAATCTCAGAAGATATCTTGAAGGAACTCGTGAAAAATTCTAGGAAGACTTCCCTAAAGAAACCGTGAGAGAAACGGTTAGAAAAATCCCACTAGATACTCTGGTAGAAATGCTGGGGAAATACACTGTTGGAAATTGTCTCAAAGAGAGATTTCGTGCAGAAGTCTAGCAGAGATTTCAGGAAGAACTCCAACAGAAGCCTAGGAAGGGGCTCTAAGATACATCCTGGGAAAAAGTCTAGTAGAAATCCTGATGAACTTCCGAAGAAATCCCGTGGGGAACTTCGAAAGCAATACCCATATAATCCCTGGAAGAAATCCCGAAGAAACATTCAGAGAAATTCTTTAAAAATCTCCGAAAACCCTCTTCTGAATTCCGTAAAGATTCTCGGTTGGAATTCAGAAAGAATCCCGGAATATTTTTAAACAGAAATCATGGAAAAATGTGAGCTTGATTGACCACCCATAGCTGCCACTCAGGTATCGCTAGATCAGAAATACTGTGGGGTCTGCATCATTAGGCTTAACATCATTTGGCATAAGCTCACTCGGCATAAAGACATTTGGCATAATGATTGGCATAAAAAAGAACACTACGATTATGCCAAATGTTCATTTTGCCAAATACAAGTCTAGGAGAAATCCTGCACAAAAAATCCGGAAGAAATTTTGGGAAGAACTTCAGGAGGAATCACGTGAGCAAAAACTCCGGAAATCCTTTGGGAGGGGAGGGGAAGTTCCGGAAAGCTTCTCGGTCGGAATTCAGAAGCAATCCCGGAATACTTTGAAGCAGGAATCTTGGAAATAATATGAGCTTAACTGACCAACCGTAGCTGCCACTCAAGTATGGCAATACTGCGTGGTCTGCGTCATTTGGCATAATGGTCACTTGGTATAAAGGCATTTGACATAATTGTCACTTGGCATAAAAAAAGGATCCATTTCGATTATGCCAAATGTTCATTATGCCAAATGATGGTTATGAAAAGTGACCTCATATATAACGACTTTATGTCAAATGACCCGGTATGCCAAATGTCCCGGTCCCCACACAAGGGTTTATTTCATTTATTTATTTATTTATTTAAATCCAACTGACTATATATTAGTCTTATTGAATATCTTAAATACTGTGGGGATAACTTCTTGGGACTAACATATATCTTCAGTGGTGTAGAGGAAGGGATACAAAGTGATGATGCAATCGCTCGCCCGCAACAGACCGTTTATGCCCTGGAAATCGGCAACCTGCGAACTGCTCCGCGTCATCTTCGCAGGCCACATAACTTCCAGGCGAAAAGTGGCAGGTTATGTGGTCCTGTTTCTGTGAAGATGATGCGGCTCAGTTCGCTGATTGCCGATTTGCAGGCGTAATATGATTGATAGAGAAGATGTAGATATAAAACAGAAAGATGCAAAGTATCAAGGAAGAGAGATGGAATCCAAGACCTTGTGCATACACATAAGAAGTGGTAGTCATTACCAAGCCGGTCTTATTCTTCGGTTGTTTACTTCTCTATGTCGCCCTAATATTTCTACATTAAAAAATGCACAGTTGTTTTCGTGAAACAACATGCATTAAACCTCCACCCATCGCCGCAGCCATGAAAGAGTTATTAAATACCCGAATGTAATCAAATCATAGACAATGAAACGAGCGGCCACATTGAGTCACAGAGTCAAACAGTGAGCGTTGACCAAGATTCTGAACCTCCCAACCCAACGCACCACTAATATGGCTACCATATGTGACAAACAACAAACAAAAGCCTGTAGCAGACGTATCCCGCGCAAACGAATCCAGTTTGTGACTTATTTCTCGCACCCATCCCGACTTGATGGGAAAACTAAACCAAAATTATTACAGGTTGTGTTATTTTGTTACAATGACTTTTGTAACAACGGTTGTTATAAAACATGTACCGTTAGTAGTTAAAATAACAAAAATTCTAACAAAACTCGTTCCAATTAAAACAAAAATATAACAAGTTGAGATATAAATCACAAGATTATATCAAATTTTGTTAGAATAACCTTGCGAAATCATAACAAAATTATAACAAGTTCTGTTATGTACTTCAGAACAAATTTGTTACTAGTTTTGTTATAAATCTCTTGGCTCGAGTGACCAAAATAACAAAAATTATCAATCCTTTTCGCGACAACACAAAAAACCTTATAAATTCTGAAATAATGTAACAAAAAATGTAACAAAGATTGCAATAAACGTTTTGCGATATGTTATGTGTTATGTTAGAGGCAATAGTATAATGCATAATATAACAAATGTTGTTAAGCATCTGTTTGAATAAATGAAACAAGTTTTGTTATAATTTTGATATTTAAGTTATAACAAATGTTAATATAATTTTGTTTTGGATATTCACATGGAAAAATCCATATAACGGAATTATTTCAACTATTGTTATTTCTAATACCAGTTGTCCTAATTTTGTTATGATCTTGTTATGTGGCTCTGATCGGGATCCCATCACCGTCTATGTCATCCCCACAAACCAACGGCAACGACCTTGTCCAACCAATTTGTCACGTCGTGGTTGTCGACGTCTTTCGCTGTTGTCATCGGAATAGTTCCAAACACAAACAAACTAATCAGCGAGCGGCCTGGACCGGGATGTTAGCTGTAGTAATTAATTACTAAACGATCCACTTGAAATCGAAGCCCCATGATGATGGTTCCTCTCTGTTTGTTACTCGAGTCGAGATTACTGCTGAACGAAATGGCTCGGTAATTTCCAGTACCTCACGGGCTGCTTTCATTTCATTGCTCCGATTCTGCGCGAGGTTCGACCACCCCTCGCTCGGTCGGTAGCTGTCAGTCAGACTCAGTCAGACAGCCAGCGGTGGGAAAAGAAGGTGTTAATTTGTGTTTTTTATCAATCGGCGGGCTGCTGCCAGGCCACCACAATTACGTCGTCTGTCCGATGATTTTGTGTGCGTGTGGTTTTGGACAGTGGGATCGTCGGTGGGCCAAAAACTATGGGTTATTAAGCTTAAGCTCTAGCTGATAGGTCTGGCTCAGGGTGGTAAAATGTCACAAAAATGTCATTAGGTTATTTGACAATTCCACTGTCCCCAGCAAGAAATGTTTATTGATATCGTTATTTTACTGTTACTAATCAACATTATGTGAAAACTTCGTGTTTACGAACGGAAATTTGCATTGGAAATGGAAGAACTAGGAAATGTCATGATATTTTTGTGACATTTTACAACCCTGGTCTGGCTTGAATCTCCACGATGCAATTCTGTGTCGGATAAGACGCAAAGATTCCCTTACGATCACCTTAAAACCAAGTTGATCGCATTTAGGGTTCAATATGGCACCCAATCCACGAAACGGTACCAATACCAGATGCGCTTCAAATTGTTACTTGAGTCCAGAGATGGGAAATGTCACGAAAATGTCATTTCTGTTATTTGCTACTCTCACTGTCTTTAGTAAGAAATAATTAGGGACGACATCATTAATTTGCCATAACTAATCAGCGTTATGGATTGACAATGTTCACGGACGGAAGACGCACCAGAAATGGTAGAATTTAAAAAATGTCACGACCTTTTTTTTGTAAAATTTCGTGACATTTCCCATTGCTGCTTGAGTCAGGCCATAACAAGATGCTTGAACGTATTGCACAGAAGACATGGAAAATTGTACTTCATCTACAGCACCCTGAGGTCAAGGCCTAACCTCAGGTCATCCAAGAATTCGTCAAATTATGACCATCTCATCCACCCTCCAGAACCACCGTGCCTTGTTGACCGTAATATCTGCGATAGCGATCGATAGGCGCAATTTTTATTGGGCATCGTACACAAATTACGTAACGCTATAGGGGGAGGGGGGGGAGTCTAGCTTATCGTTACGAGCCATACAAAATAATTTTGGTTTTCATACAAAAAGCGTTACATGGGGGAGGGGGGGGGGAGTCTGAAATCGCTGATTTTAGCGTTACGTAATTTGTGTACCATGCCTTGGATGATAACACACAGCGCGGCCCCTCGGTCCTCGGTCGGTCGGTTGGTTGGTTCCGGACCTAGCGAGCTTTGGGGTACTTTCTGCCAGCACAGTTTCGTGCCGAGTTGCGACTTTGGTGAACGCGCGCGCGTGCTCGTGCTTACTACTTGCTTGATCGTCTTGTTGTAATAAGTAGAAATTTGTTCGTTGACGTCATTGAGCGCTGAGTGCGCTCAGCCTCGCAGAGAACCTTAAAAGGGATCATTCCATTCCTACTGTTGTTCTACCGCTCGCTGCTGTGACAACAAAGGGAAGGTGTGCTAGAATTAAGTTACGCTCCACGGTGGGATATTCGGTTTCAAAACGCGTGCAGTCGTCCGTCTCCGTATAGTCCGACCGACAGTGATTGCGTAGTGAGAGTCAGCAACTTTGATAATTACTCATACGCCAGAGCCCTGGATAGCAGCAGCAGCAGCAACAGCAGGGGCAGTAGCAACTCTGGGGCTAGGGCTTAGAAGATAAGATCCTCGCCATTGAGTGGCTGGCTGCGGTGTGTTGTGTGTTTGTTTGAGTAAGAGCGGTGCGCGGCTGTCGTCGGCCGGGCGCAGGTGGATGAGATCACACTCGCGGTGCAGATTCGCTGTGCGATGGAAGAGTGAGAAAAAGTACGTCGAGGCGCAACCTCGAACTATGACGATTTTCATTTGAATGGAAAACATTTAATTGTTCAAACGTCGTCGTCGTCGCGGGTGTTGAATCACATGACGTTGTGTACGTACGCACGCATTCGACGACGGCCGGCCGTGAACGTGTGATTCGCCGAATACAGCGCGATAGTTCCGGCGTTGCCCTATTGCGGTGTGAAAGTGACGAATGTGCGGTAGTGAAATCGATTCACTGGAAGTTCCGATCCAGCAGCGGATCGTAAAAAAAGTGCATTTAACGCTTACAGAACATCAGCAGACTCAGGTCATCACGAAGCACCACGCCATACAGTCAGTGTTGTTACCGTTCCCGTTGTAATCTTATCTTGCTCGTTGCTCGGGAAGAAGACCATGTTTCGTTACGTTGGCAAAAAGATAAGATATCGTCTCTGTTGTCCGTGTGCGCTCTTTGTGTGCCGCAATAGCCGCGGCGATTGCTGCAAAAATTCATCATCTTATGTCTTGTTTTCTCCTCGGGGATAAAGATCCGATGACCTGGCAAACGCCCGCTCCAGAGGTCAAAGCTCGCCGCCTATTGTGTTGTCCTTAAATCATACCCTCCTCATCAAACCCGCTTAAGTGTTCAATGTTCTTTGTTACCACCTAGCAATCCATCTGGGTTATCAGCGCTACGAGATACATCGGTGTTGGACATTTGACTGTCAGGATCCACCGCTTGAAATGAACCGCAGAGCTGTTAACGCTAATCCACCTTTCGTTGATCCTACTTACAGCCGACGACGATGACCTTCGCTATCTGAGCAAGCGCTCTCCATCGTAGGACAATTCAGTGTAGTGTACTCCACAACCATTGAACCAAAGTGAATGTGATAGTGTTTTGCGTTGCGAAGCTCACTAGCAACGCCACGTGTTTACAATACAAACTGTTATCCAAACTCTCCTTTTTCACACACCATGAGTTCCAAGGAGTTCGAACGCAACGAGCCGAACCGGCGTAGCATCCGGCTCAAACCGAACAAAATGGAGGTGGTCACCCTTGGCGAGCTTCCGATCGCCGCCAAACGCACCACCCTCCTCAGCCCACAGCCGACCCGAGTCGCCGTCCGAAACTTCCGCAACGAACAAACCTCCCACGGACAAATCGAAATCCGTGACAACTACAGTCTAAAGCTCAGCGACATCACCGGGTCCACCCCGAAGCATGCCGACTCGGCTCCCCTAACCCCGGAAGTCGACTCCCTCTCGGTCCTGCAAAACCTCGAACGCCAAATCAACACCATGGAGTTCGACACCCGCATGAAGGCCGATCACTCCGCCGACGTCCTGGACACCAAAAAGGACCGACCGGTCCACTACGGGGAGCTCCCAAGCCTCCTGAACACCGGCATCAGTGACGTGTCCGGCAACGGCTTCGGCTACATGGACAAAGCCGGCGACAGCGACAGCGACGACAACCTCGGCCCTACCTCCTTCAAGCGTGGCGAGGACTCGCGCAGCTCCACCGGAGGTGCCATCTCCTCGACCACCACTCGCAAACTGAAAACCACTCGCGTCATCAACCGGACCGCCTCGGATTCCAAACAGGCCGAAACAACCGCCAAGCTGCTCCGGCAAAAGAAACCCGCACCTCGCCCGCCTATGATAATCCCAACGACCTCGCCACCCCAAGTCACCAAAATGGTTCCGAAGGACCTCCCTGCGGTGGTACCGGCGACACCGGCCACCCTAGCCGGAGCATCCTCCGGGAGCAACTCCACAACGGGCTCCTCCACGGGCAGTTCCTCAATCGCTGCAGCTAGTGCTGCTGCGGCAGCAGCCAAGGCGTCGCCCATGAGCAGCGTGAAGAATTCCACCGAACGGAAGATCAGCTCCGAGATACTGAAGCACCTGGTCAGTCCGCAGAAATCTCAGGTAACTAACGAGCGGTGCGGTGTGGGTCGTGTGGGTCGCCCGCACGATAATAATAGGGTTATGATGATGATTGGTGATTGATTGATTTTGTTTTGGGAAATTTTTGCTCCCAGGCTTCGGTCGCAGACGTTGACTGGTGGTTGGCATGATGATATGATGATAAGCGTGTTTGCTGGATGACCTTCGCCAATACACGTTTAATTCGCGTGGTCAATTCAGTGAAATAATTTTATACTAAACGACATTTATGATTTAGTTTTGACGCCTGAAAATTTGATAACAGATGTAAATGCCTGTGGGGAATTTCAGACAATCAGAGTTCAATTCATTGTATTATTCCAGGCCTTTGCAAAACACAGTATTTACTAATCACCACAATCTTTCATGAACCTTCATGAATCACCATAGGCCTTTGTTGATCTTCACAGATCTCGCCGAACCTTAATGCACATTGGCGGACCTTCGTAGACTATGGAAACTTTAATGCATTTTTATGGACATTGAATCGTCTTTTCAACAGTTTTGAGTGGACCTACGAAAACATCCTTCTTAAACCTTCATAGATCGTTGCTAAACTTTTGCGATTTTCACATACCTTTGCATCCCTTTTTAGACTTTGAAGAATCTGCATTACCTTTGTGGATCTTCAATAGCTTTTACAAAACTTCAGCGTAACTTTCACAGGCCATCGCGAACAACTAACTGTGTATACGAAGTACCATTTGGAGAGTACTTAGGTCTTCTTCAACTGGAAAAAACCCAACGTGTGCGCGTCCTTTCATGAAGCCGACTGCCCCTTCCTGGTTATGTGCTGAATATGGTTTTAGCTTGTCGTTCCTCCGACATACGTACTACGTGTCCAGCCCACTGCCGTCTGCCGTAGTTCATGCGACGCCGCCAGATGTCGTTCTCCAGTTTACCGTCGAGTATTGTTTGCAGCACTTTACGTTCGAAAGGTATCCGATCGTCTTCTCAACGGTCATGATTCATGGCAGTATTGAGTTACCGGAAGAATCAGACTTCTGTACAAGGCGAGTTTTGTTTTCGTTCGGGACTTCAGCTGGTTTTGCAGCCGTAGTCCGTATTTTCAGCTCGCGGGTAACATCATTATCGCACGTAACGACGCTAAGCCTTTGAAACCGGATTTTTTTTTCGAGCGTTATTATAGAGTATTTTCTACGTATTTCTGTAGCTGTAGTGCTCAACAGCATAGAAAGAGTAGAATATGATGATTTTTTTCCGGTATCCTAGATCATTCAAATTGTTCTTGAGTTTAGAACCTCAAGTCTACGGTTGTATTGTAACTTCTTTCATTATTCAAAGCTACGACTTGTAGTCTAAAATGTCCAGTAAGTCTTCTAAAAATTCAGTAGACAGTATCAGATCTGTTGGGATATTCTAAGTCATCCAAACTGTTCTTGAGTTTAGATCCTAGAGTTTACGGGTGTAACGGTAACTTCTTTCATTATGCAAAGCTACGACTTGTAGTATATCATGTCTAGTTAGTCTTCTGAAAGTTCAATAGACAGTATCAGATCTGTAGGAACATACTAGGTCATCCGAAGCTTTCTTGGGTTTAGATCCTAAAATCTGCGTGTGTAACGGTAGCTTTTTTCATTATTCAAAGCTACGATATGAGGGGGTTGGAAGTAAAGGGTTGCAAGTGACAAAAATCCGCTTGCTACTAAATGAGGGGGTCTGTAGTGCTATTCTAAGCCGGCAGCTACACGGGCAATCCCTTGTGGATAATCAACGTTATCATCCCGGACTTTTTTATATTGTATTTATTGTGATTTTATAGCATTAATACTTGGAATTGTGGATAACTTTTGTGTAATCAACGAATATATCATATCTCTTGTAGACCTGACTGGAGTCAGGCCTTGACTTCAGAGAACCGTAGATGGACAACAACTTAAGTTATTTGCGCGATAAAAAAAAACTGTTAGCTACAAAAACCAATATTACATAGAACAGAATGAAGGAAGTACTTGAGGAATTTTTACTACAAGATTCCTGAGTATCTGGGATGGCCTGGTTGAAGTCAGAATTCAATGAACTGAATCGAACTGTAAATATGTATATGGTTTTGCTTACGTTGTCCTTTGTGAACTTCGGAATATTTGCTTTGCAGTCGTTTTGGGGTTCCTGATTTTTCGACGTTTCGGTCCGTATGGGACCTTTTTCAAGGCTTCAATCGTTCAAGGTTTCCTAGTCTGAGTTTGCTGAAAAACGTCATGCGGAAGTTTTGGTATAGATTGACATTTTTGAAATAGGAAACCTTAACCGATTGAACCCTTGAAAAAGGCCCCATAGGGACCGAAACGTCGGGAAAATCATAAACTAGTGTTTTCGATTCTCCCCAAAAGACTGCGAAGCCAATATGTCGAAGCAAAATCACCCTAGTCGTATCCCAAACAAGTATCTTATGTGAATCGCATAAACTCTCCATGACCATTCCTGAGAAAGTGACCTGACTGACCGCCATGACTTCAGAGAACTGTAGAGTAGATAGATAACAATTACAGTTTTTTTTAAGGTGAACTACTTCTGGTTGTTTTGTTATTTTCTGAACATCTTAAAAATAATCTTGAAAAGGTTCCTAAAAAATTTGAAATCTCAGCTCAGCTCAAAAACGACAAAATGGTCACTTACATGTACATGAAATCTATCATGTCCAGTAAATCTTCTGAATGTTCAATGGACATCAGCAGATCAGCTGGGGTCATCCAAACTATAATGATGTTCAAAATCTGGCATCTACAGCATCTGAAGTTTATGTTTTGATTATATAGAGCTATGTTGCATAATCTATTATACTTACTGGAGCTCACAGAATATAATCAGAGACTATGACATAGCTTCGGGATATTCAGAAATGCACACACTGTCCTGCAATATGTGATATGGAGTCTACAATATACTGCCGTAATTCTGCAAAGTGACGTAAGCGACATTGATAGTTTTTGTCCATTTTTTGGTTATATTTCATAAAACTCTTGCTCATCCTCCAAGTTTCCTTCCATAGATGATGGAATAAGACTAGATCTTGCATTCTAATACAGCAGGCATACCACAGTGTTAGTTTTACACCAGATAGTATATATAATGTACCAAGAAATATCGACATTTTGAATGGCGCTTACGTCACTTTGCAGAATTACGGCAGTATGATAGTATTTTTTTTGCTGTTTTGAGTTACACAGCTAGCCGTAATGATTGTACATTTAGCGCTAATAGCAATTATAGTAAAACTAAATCAATAATTCTTCACTGATTTATGAGACTACACTGAATGTAGATTTCAAAATAAATAGTTTCATAAAAGTTTAAACAACCTTGAATATTTTAAAGGTATATAACAATACCCACTACCCGACTAGAAAATTATATCAACATTATATCATATTGTGTTATGATGTTATAATATTTTTCAATAACTTATTGTGCTATAAACTAAATGCAGGATGTTGTTAAAATAACTAAAATTATAACTAAACCCACACTGGTCTTATCGCGATAATAACCTATTTTGTTTTAATCAGATCAGAATTATAACAGAATGTGATATAAATATTAGCTTCAGGATTTCTAGTTTCTATCAAAATGTGATACAATTTTGTAACATTATTGTCCAAATGTCGAAGAATCAAAACTAAATTATATTACAATGAGTTGTCAAATAACATTTATAACATAATGTGTTATAATTTAGTTATAGTATTACAAAATCACCAAGGATGGTGAGCATGATTATATCACAATGAGTTATAAATATCATGGTTTGTTATAATTATGTTATATTTTTGTTAGAACTTTCTAGTCGGGTAGTCTTTGAAGAATATTAATGAATATAGTTCATTATGTATCATTATCCAGTGTAACAGGCTAGGATTGCAAGTGTAGATATAAAGTTGTGTACTCCATGAAAGATTCGATGACCTAAATTATCACAAAACTATCATGGAGTGGCCCTTGTGGGTTAAGAGGTTCATGGATCGCACTTGGTTGTTCAACGACACTAACTAAAACAAAATCACCTCATTTAGCAGTGGTTGTTTTTATCATTTTAGCTACATTAGCATACATCCTTACGATCCATAATATCTCAAAGACGTAGAACAACGCTTATTGTTCCTCAAACTACTTTGGTAAATAGTCAGAAAGAAATTCTGAAAACTACACTTGACGTAAATATTAGAACGTTTCAATTTCTATTTCATTTCATTCGATTTTACGTGAAAGAATTTCTTGTAAGCAAAATTGTAAGCAGCTCCATACTGCCGACAACCTGTAATTTTACAATCGGATGGAAAATTGTATTGAAAGCGATGGATGTAATTTTGTTATAGATAACTCGATGTAACAATTTTGAACAATTTTGTACAATTGATTATGTAACACTACCTAAGGTAGTAGCAAAAGCTATAATTTTAACAAGTGTAGACCTGAAGCTATGGTTTCCGGAGTAGTTTGGTTGATCTGGAATAGCTCGAAAGTATCTTGGAATGTCTCATGAAATGCCAGGAGGCTTACATATTACAGTAGGATGTGTAGTGTTACAGTTCATTGTGAGAAAAACTACTGTCACTGTCAAGAACTAAACTTCAGGACAGTTTGGATGACCCTAAATATCCCTAAGGTTTATACTTATATCTAGTGGACTGCAGGTTGGTCCAGAAACCGCAATTGATTGGATTGGTTATGCAACGTTACTCAATATATTAAATACGGCTGCTGCTACGAGTGTTGACTTGAAGTTCTGAACTCTAAGGTAGTTTGGCTGACCTGGAATATCCCTGTAGTGCCTCTAAATGGCATTTGAGATTTCAAGAGCTTCGCCGATCCCAGCAGATTATGCAATGCTATTATTTATGGCGAAAACACATAAAGTAATACTTATAGATTTGAAGAACTTCTTTATAGAACAATTTGGATGGCCCTGAATGTCCCAAAGGTTTATAATAAAAAAAGTATACTTCAGATTGCTCCAGTAACTGCGGTTAATTATGCAGCGTTACTCAGTATCACAGATATAATTATTGTTACGCGTGTAGATCTAAAGTTCTGAACTCCAAGGTAGTTTGGCTGACCTGGAATATCTCTATAAGGATAAATAAAAGACATTGATGATTTCTTGATGAAGATTAAATGAATACATATGAACGTAACCCATATCAAAATTCAGCTTGTTGAACAACTGGTGCGTCAATTATTTCGTTTCTCCAAACTTCATGGTGTTCGGGATGTTCTAGGGTGGTTGTCAATAAAGTCTCAAGTACAAATATTCCCATTATTCCTTTATTAGAGGACTCAATTTGCAACAACGTTGCCTTGTTTTATAAGATGTGTGAATTTATACAGCCGTTTCCATGTTGGGGTCATGTATGACTCCTCCGGCTCCAAAGGGTTAGGGTATTTATAAAAATAAATAGTTAAAGTGACTAGGGTAAACAGGTATAATATGCCCCCCTTAAGCAGAAATGGCAATATATCTAAAACTGGCGCCTTATTCCATCTATTGTCCACTGCAAATCGTTGTTCCTAAAGTCAGTGAAGTGTTGCACGCGAACTTTGCCGTTGGAGAGGCGACTAGGGAAACATTGAAACGTTTTTCGAAAACGTTCCAAAATTTGCCTTTTCAAAACAAACGGGGCAATACGCCCCATCAAAAAAGAAACGTCCAGCACCGTGATAATACTGTCCCAGGGGATAATTCCACCACATGCTTATCCTAGGAGGGTCTTTTAACAAGTGTTTAACTGCATAAAAGTTGCAAAATAACACAAGCGACTAGAACTAGCTTCGTTTACAATGAAGTCAGCTTACAAGAGGCAAAATATTACGCCAAAAGCCTCGATTTCAGACTTTTTGATATTTTTATTGCTTTTGTGTACCAATCAACTAACGGACCAGCTTGATGGCAACTATTTTTCAATATTTACGATTTGTAATCGATCACGCATGTGAAAAGCGCTTGAATCGGTAGAAAATAGAGGGGGGCGTTTTGCCCCGGTGGGGCGCATTATACCCTTTTACCCTACATCGGCATTGGTGTTCTAGTGTTTTATTGATAAACATTTCAGACAAACGTTCGGAATTGATTTTCTATATTTTTCAGGTCTGAATAGCTCTCCTGAGTGTAGAATTAGCTTTAAGTAAAAATATACACTAATAGGTATAAAAACATAAAAGCTCTCCTATTACAGAAAATACCAACTCCAAACCTCATCGTAATCTAAAGGTGGATAACGACCAACAATGTTAGCAAACACATGTCTATATCGTTCGCTACGTTTCATATATGAAAACGATTTACGTGAGTGTTTTGTGGTGAATGTTTGTTGTGCCTGTTATCAGTTTGGCTACCACGTTAATGGATTAGGTCACATGGATATACCTACCGACCGTGTTTCGTTGGTTAAGCCTATCCTATTTCTTTGCAAACTTGACCCATTTGGCACAATTTTAGAGATTGAATTGAAAACAGTTCTTTTCGGTTTTTCTTGAATTTTGTTCTGCATAGTAGTCTTCTGCAATTCTTTTCGTTCTCTTTTTGGCGTAACGTCCTTACTGGGCGTTGGCTTTTGGACCTTAGTTTCTTAGAACTTTGTCATCTCTCTTACGACTGAGCATTGAGAGCTTGTGTAATATTTTTTATCACTTTCATCACTATCATTTTTCATTCACTTCTGCTGTACCTCCCTTTTTGAAAGTTGAAAGTGATAAATCTACTTCAACTTCGTTTTCGCTATGGTTTTGTTGCATAACAACAACAGTAAGAGTCACAAACATGAGTTGACGAACCGATAACAAGTATGCGTCATTGCCATGTTACCTTGAACGGTTTGCAGCTATGTTTTGAAAGACAGAAAGAAAGACACGGACAACGTCTTCAGCTTTGGGCACTAGACAACGGACGAACGGAGCATGCACCAGTGGAAACGGGGAAGAAACTATTCTCACGAAAAGTTTCAACGCCCGGAGCGGGAATCGAACCCTCACCCCATAGCATGGTGTGATTATGAGCTTGGTGACCCTAACCGCACGGCTACGAGGCTCCACCTTTTCCTTTTGTTTCCTGTTTTGTAGGGTCACAGAGCCATTATAATTCTTACGTTTCCAAATGCATCCTATACGAAAACAAGCGATTACGGCACCGAACTTGAACCGATACTTGAAGAGGTTCATAAAACCATCATAAAACCAAAATAAAAGGTATTAGGTTTCATGACGGTTCCGAAAACCTCTACAAGAGTAATAGGCCATCAATATGTTTTCATGCATGCACAGCGTTTCAATCTGTAAATGGGAGCGCATTTGCTTGGTAAGAGAACGATATCTACAATAAAGCAATATGCACGTCGTCCTTCTGAAAGAGGGCAAATCAACCCGAAATTGATCTATAATAATTGAAATTGGTTTAATTTTGTCTGTGCCACTATTTGGAAACACTTTTAACTATTATATCCAACGACCCAAATGGATAGATAACATTTAATTGTGAGGTTGCTCCCATAGCTCAGGCGGTAAAGGCGCAGCTATTCAGTTAGAGGAGTCGTGGGTTCGAATCCCGATTTAGCGAAGCACCATTCTTGGATATTTTTCTGTCAGTTGATGAAATTTTCTGCTGAGATGCAGGCTCGGTTCCAAACTGGGATGTAACGCCAGCAATAAGATCAACTAAAAAAAGCCCAACTCGGAAAGGAACCAAGCTGTGCCTGTGAGGGGGATTACGATTGATAATAG